>NW_027596640.1:0-195323 GCF_964194155.1 Cetorhinus maximus
AGATGTGGTCCCTCCAATGCCCTGTACAACTGAAGCATAACCCCCCTACTTTAGTGATCAATTTCCCTCACAATAAATGATAACATAGTATTAGCTTTCCTAATTACCTGCTGTACCTGCACACTAAGCTTTTGTGATCCATGTGCTAGGATTCCAAGATCCCTCTGAATCTCAGAGCTCTGCAATCTCTCACCATTTAGTTAATAAGCTTCCTTTTTATTCTTCCTGCCAAAATGAACAATTTCACATTTGCTCACATTCTAGCCCATTCGCCAGATCTTTTCCCACCCACATAACCGATCTATGTCACTTTGTAGCCTCATGTCCTCTTCATAATTTACATTCTTACCTATCTTTGTGTCATCAGTAAATTTAGCAACCATTCCTTTGGTCCTTTCATCCAAGCCATTTATATAAATTGTAAAAAGTTGAGGCCCAGCACTGATCCCTGGCACACCGCTCGTCATATCCTGCCAACCACAAAAAGACCCATTTATGCCTACTCTCTGCTTCCGGTTAGTCAGCCAATCTTCTATCCATGTCAATATGTTACCCCCTACCCCATGAGCTTTTATTTTCCACAATAACATTTGATGTGGCACTTTATCAAATGCCTTCTGGAAATCTAAGCAAAGTTCATCTACTGGCTACCCTTTATTCACAGCATATGTGACTCCTCCAAAGTGCTCCAATAAATTGGTGAAACATGATTTCCCTTTTACAAAATCATGTTGACTCTGCCTGATTGCCTTGATTTTTTTCTAAGTGCCCTGCTGTAACATCTTTAATAATAGCTTCTAACATTTTCCCTATGACAGATGTTAACTGGCCTGTAGTTTCCTGCCTTCTGTCTCCCTCCCTTTTTGAATAAGATAAATAAATAACCTTTGTTATTTTGCAGTCTAATGGAACCTTCCCCAAATCTTGGGAATTTTGGAAAATTAAAACCAATGTATCAATTATCTCACTAGCCACTTCGTTCAAGACCTTAGGCTGAAGTCCATCTGGACATGTGGATTTGTCATCCTGCATTCCAACAATTTGCTTAGTATCACTTCCCTGGTGATTGTAATTTTCCCAAGTTCCTCCCTCCCTTCCATTTCCTGATTCACAGCTATTTCTGGGATGTTACTTGTCTTATCTACAGTGAAGACTGAAGCAAAATGCCTGTTTAATTCATCCACCATCCATTATTTTCCACTAGCAATTCCTCAGACGCACTTTCTATAGGACCAATGCTCACTTTGTTAACTCTTTTCTTATTTAAATACCTATTGAAGCTCTTACTATCTGTCTTTATGTTACTAACTAGCTTTCTCTCATACTCAAATTTTTCCATCCTTATTAATCTTTTTGCCATTCTTTGCTGTTCTTTATATTCTTTCCAATCTTCAAGCTGCCACCCATCTTTGCGTAATTATATGCTTTTTCTTTAAGTTTGATACTGTCTTTAACTTTATTAATTAACCACGGATGGTGGGCCCTCCCCTTGGAATTTTTCTTTCTCATTGGAATGTATATATTCTGTGTATTCTGAAATATCCCTTTAAATGTCTGCCACTGAACCTCTATTGACCTATCCCTTAACCTCATTTTCCAGTTCATTAACTAGCTCTGCTTTCATGGCCTAATAATTGCCTTTATTTAAGTTTAAAATACTAGTCTTGGACGTAATCATTTGTCCCTCAATATGGATGTAAAATTCAATCATATTATGATCACTGTTACCCAGGGGGTGCCTTCACTAAGAGGTTATCAATTAATCCTATCTCATTGCTCAATACCAGGTCTAGTATAGCCTGTTCTCTGGTTAGTTCCAGAACGTGCTGTTCTAAGAAACTATCCCGAGAACATTCTATGAACTCCTCATCTATGATACCTTTGCCCATTTGACTTTTCCTGTCTATATGTAGATTAAAATCCCCCATGATTATTGCCGTACCTTTCTGACAAGCTCCCATTATCTCTTCCTTTGTACTCTGTCCTACTGTGTGAGGGGCCTGCAAACCACTCCCACAAGTAACTTCTCGCGTTTATCATTCCTCTTCTCAATCCAAACTGCATCAACATCCTGGTTTCCTGAATTTAGGTCATCCCTCTCTAATGTGCTAATATCATCTTTAATTAACAGATCCACCCCTCTAGCTTTTCCTAACTTCCTGTCCTTCCTAAATGTCACACACTGTTAAATATTCAGATCCCAATCTTACATCATCCTGTAGCCATGTTTCTGTAATTGCTATCAGATCGTATTTATTTGTTTCTATTTACGCTATCAGTTCATCCGTTTTGTTTTGAATGCTACGTGCATTTAGATACAGAGACTTTAGTTTTGTCCATTTATTATTTTTGTAGTGTATAGCCTTATCTGCTGATTTACTCTGAGTGCACTCTTTGTCCCTTTCTGTCATGGATGGTTTATCATTTCCCACATTAATAGCTTTCCCTCTTGTCTTATCTCTACTCTTTGCTTTACCACATTTTCCCAGATTTGATGCCTTGACCCCACTATTCAGTTTAAAACCATCTCTACTTCCATAGTTATGCAGCTCACGAGGATACCAGCCCCAGCACAGTTCAGTTGTTGACCGTCCCAATGGTACAGATCACACTTTCCCCAATACTGATGCCAGTGCCCCACAAACCGGAACCCACTTCTCACACACCAGTCTTTGTCCCACACATACATTTCTCTCATCTTACTTGTCCTAGGCCAATTTGCATGTGCTCAGGTAATAATCCAGCGTGTAATAGAGTTGATCTTTCAGACAATTTTCTTTGTGGACACAGTTAACTTTATTTATAAGACAGCAGCAACTACTTACAGATGTGTATCAAACTCCATAACTAAAGAGGAACTCTCTACTAGAGGTTCCCCGTGCTGCTCACACATTGGTTTACACAGGTCATGTGATCTTACAAAACAGGATTATTCTTAAAGCTGCAGTCCTATGTTTATCCAAACTATAATTGCTACATTCCTCCCCCTTTAACATTTCTGTACATTTTGCATTTACAAGGATATTTATCTCATGAACTTAGAATACTTACACAGGTCATGAAATTACAAGTTCAGTCTTTCAGGTGGTTTTCTGATCCATAGCTTCACGACTTCAATTCTTTTGCAGGGAACACATTCTCTGGAACTGCATTAACATCAGATACCTCATTAGGCACATGCAGTTCAGTGTCTTCCACTCTAACAGAGGCATTGGTCATGTCTGTCCTTGGTTGAGCGACTTCAACAGGAACCACTGGTTCAGTAATGGTTACATGTGGAACATTTTTTTTTGGGGTATCTCTCTTTTTCTTAAATGATCCACATGTTCACTGCTGATCCGGCCTTCCACTTCCACATGGTACAATAATGGCTCAGTGATGGAGCTCACTCTATCAGCTATCCACTTCAGTCCTCGACCGAAAGTCCTTACATATACTGCTTCTCCAACAGTAAATTGCAGCTCACGATTATGCAAATCATGAGTCTCTTTTTGGATTCCTTGACTTTTCTCCACCCTTCCCTCCAAAATTGGGAAGTATCAGGCTTAATCTTGTTCAAAGACAACGCCTCATCAGTAATTCTCAGGGGTTGCTCCTGTTGTAGTGGTGGGTGGGGTGGGGGGTGGGGGGGGTGGTTGTTCTGTCGTGAAATAGGAAATGAGCAAGTCTAGTTTTCAGTGATTCACTTTAACTTTTTCATTCCCACTTTAAAAGTTTGTACTGCCCTTTCTGCCAGTCCGTTAGATGACGGATGGTCCAGTGCAGTCTTCACGTGGTTGATATCATTGATGTTGATAAATCATTGAAATTCAGCGCTCATAAACGTAGTACCATTATCTCAGACAATTACCTCTGGCAATCCATGGTTGGCGAAGTTCTGGCGTTGGTGATTTTACCTCATAAACCATAGAACCATAGAACACTACAGCACAGAAAACAGGCCATTCGGCCCTTCTAGTTTGTGCCAAAATACTATTCCACTAGTCCCATTGACCTGCACCTAGTCCATAACCCTCTAGACCTCTCCCATCCATGTATCTATCTAATTTATTCTTAAAACTTAAGAGTGAGCCCGCATTTACCACATCAGATGGTAGCTCGTTCCACACTCTCACCACTCTCTGAATGAAGAAGTTCCCCCTAATGTTCCCCCTCAACCTTTCCTCTTTCACCCTAAAGCCATGTCCTCTCGTGTTTATTTCTCCTAATCTAAGTGGCAAGAGCCTACTCGCATTTACTCTGTCTATACCCCTCACAATTTTGTAAACTTCTATCAAATCTCCCCTCATTCTTCTACGCTCCAAGTAATAAAGTCCTAACCTGTTTAATCTCTCCCTGTAACTCAACTCCTTAAGACCCGGCAACATCCTAGTAAACCTTCTCTGCATTCTCTCAATCTTACTGATATCCTTCCTGTAGTTAGGCGACCAGAACTACACACAATACTCCAAAGTTGGCCTCACTAATGTCTTATACAACCTCACCATCCCAACTCCTATACTCAATACTTTGATTTATGAAGGCCAGTATGCCAAAAGCTTTCTTTACAACCTTGTCTACCTGTGACGCCACTTTCAGGGAATTGTGTATCTGAACTCCCAGATCCCTTTGTTCCTCCGCACTCCTCAGTGCCCTACCATTTACTGTGTATGTCCTACCTTGGTTTGACCTTCCAAAATGTAACACCTCACACTTTTCCACATTAAATTCCATCTGCCATTTTCTGGCCCATTTTTCCAGTTGGTCCAGATCTCTCTGCAAGCTTTGAAAGCCTTCCTCGCTGTCCACAACTCCTCCAATCTTAGTGTCATCAGCAAATTTGCTGATCCAATTCACCACATTATCATCCAGATCATTGATATAGACAACAAACAACAATGGTCCCAGTACAGATCCCTGAGGCACACCACTAGTCACAGACCTCCAGTCTGAGAAGCAATCATCCACTACCACTCTCTGTCTTCTCCCACACAGCCAATTTCAAATCCAGTTTACAACCTCTCCATGGATACCAAGTGTCTGAACCTTCTGAACTAACCTCCCATGTGGGACCTTGTCAAAGGACTTACTAAAGTCCATGTAGACAACATCCACAGCCTTTCCTTCATCTACTTTCTTGGTCACCTCCTCGAAAAACTCTACAAGGTTCGTTAAACATGACCTACCACGCACAAAGCCATGCTGACTATTCTTAATCAGCCCTTGGCTGTCCAAATAATTATATATCCGATCTCTCAGAACACCTTCCAATAATTTACCTACTACTGACGTCAGGCTCACTGGCCTGTAATTACCTGGTTTACTTTTGGAGCCTTTTTTAGACAACGGAATAACATGAGCTACCCTCCAATCCTCCGGCACCTCACCCGTGGCTAAGGACATTTTAAATATTTCTGCCGGGGCCCCTGCAATTTCTACACTAGTCTCCCTCAAGGTCCGAGGGAATATCATGACAGGCCCGGGGGATTTATCTACCTTTATTCGCTGCAAAGCAGCAAGCACCTCCTCCTCTTTAATCTCTATATGTTCCATGAAACTACTGCTTGTTTCCCTTCCTTCCTTATACACTATGCCAGTTTCCTGAGTAAAGACTGATGCAAAAAAACTGTTTAAGATCTCCCCCATCTCGTGAGGCTCCACACATAGACGACCACTCTGATCTTCAAGGGGACCAATTGTGTCCCTTACTATCCTTTTACTCTTCATATACTTGTAGAAACCCTTAGGGTTTACCTTCATATTATCTGCCAAAGCAACCTTATGTCTTCTTTTTGCCTTCCTGATTTTCTTTTTTAGTATTTTCTAACATTTTCTATACTCTACAAGTACTCATTTGCTTCTTGTTGCCTATACCTGCTATACACCTCTCTCTTCTTCTTAACCAGATCGCCAATATACCTTGAAAACCAAGGTTCCCTATGCCTGTTAACTTTGCCTTTAATCCTGACAGGAACATGCAAACTCTGCACTCTCAAAATTTTGCCCTTGAATGCCTTCCACTTACTGAACACATCCTTGCCAGAAAACAACTTATGCCAATCCACTCTTCCTAGACCCTTTCTCATTTACACAAAATTGGCCTTTCTTCAATTTAGAATCTCAACTCGAGGACCAGACCTATCCTTATCCATAATTAGCTTAAAACTAATGACATTGTGGTCACTGGACCCAAAATGTTCGCCTACACATACTTCTGTCACCTGACCTGTCTGGTTCCCTAAAAGGAGATCAAGTATTGCATTCTCTCTCGTTGGTACCTCTACATATTGATTTAGAAAACTGTCCTGAACACATTTGACAAACTCCAAGCCATCCAGCCCTTTTACAGTATGGGAGTCCCAGTCAATATGTGGAAAGTTAAAATCTCCTACTATCACAACTTTCTGTTTCTTACATCGGTCTGCTATCTCTCTACAGATTTGCTCCTCTAATTCTCTCTGACTATTGGGCGGTCTATAATACAACCCTATTAGTGTGGTCACACCTTTCCCATTCCTCAGCTCCACCCATATGGCCTCTGTAGATGAGCCCTCCGGGCTGTCCTGCTTATGCACAGCTGTGATATTTTCCCTGACTAGTAATGCCACTCCTCCCCCTTTCATCCCTCCCCCTCTATCACGTCTGAAACAACGGAACCCCGGAACATTGAGCTGCCAGTCCTGCCCCACCTGCAACCAAGTCTCACTAATAGCAATAATGTTGTAATCCCACGTGCCAATCCACGCCCTAAGCTCATCTGCCTTTCCGACAATACGTCTAAGTGCTTGGAATGAAAGATGATTCCGAGGCAAGGACCAACGTAATCTCTGTGCAATTGCACCCAAGGTCTACCAGGACACTCCCATGGGTGTAACCGGACTGCCACTGGTAACTCTTGCAGCTGTTGACATTGCACACAGTGTTTTACCCCCCGTCCAATATCACCGTCCATCCCCGGCCACCAAAGATAACTTTGCGCTATCGTCTTCATGCGTGAGATTCCTGGATGGGCATGTGTAGCTCTACTAAGAGTGGTTCCCTTCCTTGTGAAGGAACTACCACTCGTACACCCCATAATAGAATACCATCTTGACTGCTCATCTCGTATCTTCGGTTGCAAAATGGCTTCAATTCATCAGAGACTGATTTCTGGGACCAGCCATGTAACACTTAGTCTCTCACTCGAGACAGGACTGGATCACAATTCGTCCAGTTTCTTATCTGCCTGGCACAGACTGGCGAGGAATCTGGGAAATTCATCACTAATATGAGTGCTTGAGGAATTGGGATGTGGTCATTGTTCTCTTGTAAAGGAAGGCGACTTAGGGCATCGGCATTTGCTATATGAATCCCTGGTCTATGTACAAATGTTATTCATATGCTGCCAAAATTAGGGCCCATCATTGTATATTCATGCTGACGCTATGAGTGGTATAGCCTTTTCCTCACTAAAGACCCAAAAGTGGTTTATGGCCTAATACGATCTTGAAATGTCGCCTGTGCACGTATTGGTGGAATTTTTTACGCCAAAAATAATGAACACACTTTCCTCTTGGAGCTGAGAATATCCTTTTTCAGCTGTGATAAGTGTTCTGGATACATAGCCTAATGGCCTCTCGGTGCTGTCATCCATTTTGTGAGATAGGACCGCTCCCAATCCATAGGGGGACCCGTCACAGGTTAGCACCAATTCCTTTGTCTGGTCATAATGCACTAACAAATTTGAAGAGTATAAGAGCTGTTTTACTTTCACAAAGGCTTCTTCTTGGGGTAACTCCCAAAACCAACCCTGTTTTTTTCCTAGCAGAGAATGTAGAGGGGCTAGAACTGTGGAATAATTTGGTAGAAATCGCCCATAATAATTTACCATCCCTGAAAATGATTTAAGTTCAGAGATGTTCTTAGGTGCAGGTGCCTCTCTTATTGCTTTACCTTTCTCCACAACAGGGTGTAACCCTTGGGCATCTACCCAAAGGCCCAAATAAATGACTTTGTTTGCCTGAAAAGTGCATTTTTCCTTCTTCAGGAACACTCCTGCTTCCATAAATCGTTCCCAAACTTCCTCCAGGTTCGCCAAGTGTTCCTTTTCTGTGAACCCAGTTATCAGTACATTGTCCAGGTAGACCATTACTTGAGGTAGGCCCTGTAGTAAGCTCTCAATTGTCCTTTGGAAAATGGCACAGGCCGAGGAGACACCGAAGGGCAGGCATGTATGTTGATACCCTTTGTGGGTATTTATGGTCACAAATTCCCGGGAGGCATCTTCCAACTCCAGTTGCTGATATGCATGACTCATGTCAAGCTTTATATACGTTGTACTTCCTACTATAGGTCTTCAATCTTGGGAATGGGGTACCTGTCCAGTTTGGCTGCTCCGTTGATTGTTAGTTTATAGTCCCCGCAGATCCGGATGGTCTGGTTTGGTTTAAGGACAGGGACCTTGGGTGCTGCCCACTCTGAGAACTGGACCAATCTTGATACCCAGCCTCTCTAGCCGGTTCAACACAGCATCAAACTTCTCTCTCAGGGCGTATGGCACCGGTCTTGCTTTCAAGAAGCGAGGGGTTGCTTCTGGGCCCACATAAATCCTGGCCTGTAGGCCTTGGATTTTTCCCAGTTCATCCTTGAAGACAGTGTCATATTCTATTAGCAGCTCGAGTGGTCTCCCTGCTCGTAACTGGAAGATTTCGGACCAGTTTAATTTAATCTCTTTCAACCAATCACACCCTAGAAGGCTTGGTCCATCACCTCCTACCACCATCACTGGTAGCTGTACCGATTGGTGTCTAGAATGAACAGTTGCTCTAGTGATACCTATTACCTGGATTTCTTCATCTGCATATGTTTTCAACTTGGCAGATGTTTGTTCCAAATTTAATTGTTGATCACCTTTATTTAAATATCTGAAAGTGTGTTCTCCTATAACAGTGGGAGAAATACCTGTGTCTCCTTCCATTTTTAATTGTTTACCATTCATTTGCACTGTGACAATAATTGGCTCTGTCTTTCCAACTTTCATGTTGAATAATGAATAAATGTCAGAATTGGTTCTTTCCGGCCCTTCTACACTACAGAATTCATTGAACTTCGATTGTTGTTTGGAGGCCTGTTTAAATCTCACTTTGCAATGTTTCAATATGTGTCCACTCCTGTGACAAAAATAACACTCTACTTTTAAATTGCCAATCGCAAGAAGAATGATTGTTTCCATGTCAATACAAATTCGTTTTTGATTTTGTTGCTGAGCGATTTCCTCGCATTTTTTGGTTTGCAGGGGCTGTTTCCCACTTCGTAGCAGAGTTCTGGCTTTTCACGCCACTTTCTGCTGACTGTTCCCGCCCAACTAGGAGGACAGCACTATTTTGTGCCCCTTGAATTGCTTGTGAATCCCTTCCGGAGCTTTCCATCACCAGCGCTATTTCTAACGCTTTCTTAAAATCAAGATCCACTTCAGCCAGCAATCTTCGCTGAATAGCATCCTCCTGCACGCCACATACCAAACGATCTCTGAGCATGTCATTCAGGGTTTCACCCAATTCACAATGTTCCGTTAGTTGTTTTAATTTCACCATGTAGATAGCAATGGACTCCCCTGGGACTCCATTCCATCAATTAAACCGGAATCTCTGCATTGTGACTGAGGGCTTGGGTTGAAAATGTCCCTGAATGAGGTCTATTAATTGAATGAAAGTCTATGAATCCAGGGCACTGGGGGCCTTCATGCTTCAAATTAAACTGTAGGTCTTGCCTCCACAAATACTCAAGAGAATCGCTCTCCTCCTTCCCACCTCTGTGATTTTGTTGGCTTGAAAGTAGAACGCAAGTTGATCTATATATTGAGAATAATCGTTTGTGATTGGTTCAAAGGGTTTGGTTCTGCCAAACTGTGGCATTTCAGATCAGAATATCTTCTTTTCTTTTTAATGAACTTAGATACCGACAATCTCTGGGCAAGTTACAGCAGCGCATCTGATGTTTCCTCATCACCAGTTTGTTATAGAGTTGATCTTCCAGACAACTTTTCTGAGTGGACACAGTGAACTTTATTTACAAGACAGCAGCAGCAACTTACATATGTGCATCATACTCCATAACTAAAGAAGAACTCTCCCCTAGAGGTTCCCTGTGCTGCTGAGATGTTGGTTTACACAAATCATGTGATCTTACAACACAGGATCATTCTTAAAGCTACAGTCCTAAGTTTATCCAAACTATAATTACCACAGAGAGATTATTACCTTTAAGGTTCTGCTTCTTAGTCTGGTGACTAGTTCCTCATACTGACTATGCAGAGCCTCCTTCCTCATCCTGCCTTTTTCTTGGTACCTACATGGACCACGACCACTGGAACCACCACACCCACTGCAAGTTCCTCTCCAACCCTGAGCAGATACCAGAACCCTGGCACCGGGCAGGCAACACAACCATCTGCACTCTCGCTCTTTGCTACAGAGAACAGTGTCAATCCCCCTCACTATACTGTTCCCTACTACCACTATGTTCACTTTTGCTCCCCCAATTTGAATGGCTTCCTGTACTACGGTGCCGTGGTCTGTTTGCTCATCCACACTGCTGTCTCTGCTCTCATCCAAACAAGCTGAGTGAACCTCAAACCTGTTAAATAATTGCTGAGGCTCACACTCCTGCACTCCTGCCCTCTGGGTCCCCTTATCTTCCTCACTCGCAGTCATACCCTCCTGTCCCTGGCCACTGACCAAGTCAGAAGACCCTGTCTTAAGAGGTGTGATTGCCTCCTGGTATAAAGCATCCAGGTAACTTTCCCCCTCCCTGATGTGCCGCAGTGTCTGCAGTTCAGCCTCCAGCTCAATGACTCTGAGCCAAAGCTCCTCAAGCTACAAACACTTACTGCAGACGTGTTTGACCTGGATCACAATGTTATTCAGGAGCTCCCACATGCTGCAGCCTCGACACATCACCTGCCCTGCCATCCTTAATGTGTTTTAAATAATTACTCAATTATATTAATCATTTACCTATGTCATTTCCTTGTATATTTTATTAACTTTACCACACATTTGTGTACCTTTTAAAGCCTTAGGGATAGAATGGAGCTTATTCACTAGCCCGATACTCACCAAATTGCTCACTCCTTTCCCTGGACTGGAGCAAGAACCAATTCCTATGGGATGAGAAAGATAGAAAGAGGAAATAAACATCTCCTTCCCTGCTTCACTGAACTTCCCCTCTCACCAATCTCCAAGTCTCCACTCAGTTAGCTCAGCTGAACTCCGTTTGCCTTGGCTGCACTAAAGAATCCTGAATCCATTGTAGACTGAACTGCGGCTTCAGTAACCAGGTTCAGGCAGGTAGCTAGTTAACTACTCAGCTCCTACAGCTGAGAGTGAGTTTACCTTGTCTAAATTGCCAGAATGAAAGAACTCAGCCTGCCTGCACAGTACTTTCCAGTTACTGCTAATTACAGACTAGATTAGCTTTTAAGAACAAAATTTAAGAGTAAAAATTAACACTTTAACACCCCCGCACGCCCAACCAACAAATTCCAAGTCTTCACTCAGTTATCTCAGCTGCACTCCACTTGCCTTTGTTTGTAATTTGTTAATTAGGTAGTTAGTCAGAACTAGTTTCCTAGCCATAAGTGGCTGAATCAGCTGACTAGGATTTCAACTGGTATAAATACAGGAGGTTTCACACACCCATGAAGTAAGTAGTACAAAGGTGAAACTTTGTCTGAATGGAGTGAGGCTGAGAGCTGAACTCTGGGAAGTGAGGGAGGAGGTGCTTTCTGGTCTTGTACAAGAATTGAGTGGTCCAAGAGAAGGAGCTGGAGACAGTGAAATCATGTCAATGTATTTGCCCACTCACTCAAGCTGTCTAAGTCCACATCCTGGGATTGGCTGGTTGTGCAGTTTACAATATTCTTAGAATCAAGGCTTCTGGAACATTGTTGATGCTGGAGAGACAAAATTCATGACCAAGAAAGAGAAGGAAAGAAACTGATTTTATAAAGAGGTTTGGATAAACACTTGAAGGGAAAGATATGCAGGAACATGGGAAATTAACAGGGGAATGAAACTAAATGGAGGGGAAAAGGCATGGGGAGGTTTGAACACAGGAATGGGAATATTAAAATTGAGGAGCTGCAAGACCAGGAATCGGTGGAGGTCAGTCAGCACAGGGATGATGAGTGAATGGGATTCGGTATGAGGTAGGACATGGGAAGCAGAGTTTGGGATGAGCAGTAGTTTATATGGGGTCATAAATCAGCTCAGGGTCGAATAGAAATCAAAGGTTGCATCAGCCTGGTTCAGCCTCAGACATTGGCCAGGGAAGTGGATGCACTTCATGGGTATGGAATGGAGTTTATAGTGGGGACCGATGACACTGACTTCAGTCTTCCCAAGAGTTTAATGAGAAAGAATAAGAGAATGAATCATGGTTTACAGAATTATCAGGGACACCAACTGCAACACAAGTGAAAGAAAATTACAAAACCAGGAATGCAGTTAGCAATGGGGTATAGAGTTAATAACTGATTATAGAGAGTCACCAGCAGCAACAGCAGCAAAGAGGGCAGAGTAAATGATGGGAACAGTAATACAGTTAAACATGGTGGACAGAGTTAATAGAGAGACTTACCAGAGACACCAACAACAGCCAGGATGGGATAGTAAAAGTACTGAACGATGTAAAGTGAATATTTGATCTGAATTTTTAACGATAGACGATCATAATATGTGGAAAGAAAGTAAAAATCCCAGGAGAAACTCCTGTCCATTGTTGTAACATTCCAGTCGATTGTTCTCAGATTCCAATCCATTGTTGTAACATTCCAATCCATTGTTCTCAGATTCTGATCCATCCTCTCCTCCTCTCTGGAGCCGCTGATCCCTGTCAGTGTTGGTGGTGAGGTTCCCGCTGACATTATGGGATAACACATTGAAAGGATTCCCTTTTAACAGAAGAGGGAAACGCACCAGTGACACAATTAGGATCCGTGGAGAGTGACATTAATTACAGTCACTGAACAAACAAGTTCAGTTAATCCCTTCCAATCCAACACTTTTTAAACCAAAATAAAGTAAAACATTTACCCGGTCTGGATGGGATGTGTGAGGGTAACTGAGGGAAGGAATGGTGGAAATAGTGGACACACTGACCCTAACCTTCCAATCCTCCTTGGATATGGCGGTGGTGCCAGAGAACTGGAGGGTTGTAAATGTTCCACCCGGTTTAAAAAAGGAGAGGGGATAAACCCTGTAACTACAAACCAGCCAGTCTCACATCAGTGAAACATTGGGGGAAACTTCTAACTTCTAAAATCTGTAACAACTTAAAATGTGGTTTGGAAAACATGAGTTAATAAATGAGCAGCAGCAAAGGTATGTTCATGGGAAATCGTGTCTGACCAACTTGGAGTTCTTTGAGGAAGTAATGGAGAGGGTTGATGAGCTCAGCCTGGTTCATGTTATGTATATGGACTTTCAATTGTCACATGTTAGGAAAGTGAAACCCATAGATTAAAGGGGCAGTGACATTGTGGATATGACACTGGCTATGGGACAGAAAGCAGACAGAAGAGGTCAACGGTGACAATTCAGGATGGAGGGGAGTACACAGAGATGTTCCCCACGAGTCAGTATTAGGACCACTGCTCCTTCTGATACAGTTAAATGACCTGGACTTATATATAAAGGATAGAATTTTGTTGTTTATAGATAACAGGAATACAGAATGTAAACAGTGAGGAGAATTGGAATAGGCTTTAGGAGGACATAGATTGGTGAAATGGAGAGAGAATATGTGGTGTCCAATGATTCAATTGTTCTGCCTTTGATTATGTCTGTCTGTTGACTGATCAGTGCTCATGGTGCTTGATTAATTAAGCCTGAGTGTGGACTCAGAGAAAAGTAAATAAAGCTGGAGAAAGTGCTGGAAGCTGGAGCAGACATTTAAAACACTGCGAATAAAATCTGTTAGACACGTAGAAAATCAACATCAATGTGAGATATAAAATATAAAACATACCTGAGAAATGTAATTTAATGCAGAGCAATGTGAATGATTTATGTGGGAGGAAGAATGAGGACAGATGATATAAATAATATCAGGTGATTTTAAATGAGGTGCAGGGACAGTGGAGAACATGTACACAAATCCTCGAAGGCTTTTACACTCGATGGGTGTGAATTTCCAGCCCCATCCACCACCGGGATCGTCTGCTCCCATCGAAAGTCAATGGGCTTTTGGCTGGGCCACCAAATCTCCCGCAGCAGGTCCCACCATGGCGTGGCTGGAAAATCCTGGCCTCTGTCTCTGTCTAAACCAAATATCCTGCAGGGATTTTTAACAATTTGATCAACTTCTCCTGCCACCTTCAAAGATTTGTGCATTCCAGATTGGAACAACTCACTGGATAAAAATGTTCTCTTTCTCTCCCCTCTGGTTCTTTTGACAAATATTTGAAATCTTGTAACTGAGTGTTGTTCTGGTGGAAACAGTTTCTCCTCACTCTGTCAATACTCCACATTAATTTGAACACCTCCATTCAATCTCCCCTTGACTTTATCTGCTCTAAGGAGAACAATCCCAGCTTCTCTGATCTCTCCATATAACTGAAATCCTCATCCCTGGTACCATTCCAGTAAATCTCTGCTGCACTCCCTCCAAGACCCTCACATCCTTTCTCATATGAAACACCCAGAATTCGACACAATTCCTTTTATCCAGTGAGTTGTTCCAATCTAGAATGCACTGCCTGAAGACATGCTGGAAGCAGATTCAATAGTAAGTTTCAAAAGGGAACAGGATAAATACTGATAGGGGGGATTTGCAGGGTTATAGGGAAAGAGCAGGCAGGAGAGACAAAGCAAAATCGCTCTTTCAAAGATGGTACAGACATAATGGAGCAAATGAATTCCATTCAGGCTGTATGATTATCCAAACCTGTGATTACAGAATCCAGTGAGTCCACACCTCATGTGTACAATTGACATTCAGCTGTTAACTAGTGCACCATCCAGATTCCATCACTTACTCATCAAAATACAAGGCTACGACTGTGACATACGCTACAAACTGGCTTGTTCCATGCTCACATCTGATCCAAAACTGCAGATATTTCCTTAGATCTGCAAGTGGATTTCATCGAAATGGAAATTGAAGACATCTTTCATATCGACCGGCTGAATTTCGGGAAGAATAGATGCCAGCAACTGCAACAAGAGATGTCCAATGTTCCTGTATTGCAACAGTTATGGAAGACTGTGATTGGAGGGTGGCCAGAGTCCTTCCAGGATGTTCCAGAGGCTCTAAGACTATTTTGGCCTCACAGAGATGAGCTTGGGATTCCCCAAGGGCCAGAAAGTCCTTGTTCTCTTAGACCTGACATCCTCCAGCAATTGCACCAAGTGTATATGTGGATAGATTGAACCAGGAAACAGGCTGGAGAACAGTATAGTGATCAGGTATGAATCTAGACATCGAATGATAAGAACGTAAGAAACAGGAACAGGAGTAGGCCATTTGGCCCCTCGAGCCTGCTCCACCATTCAATAAGATCATGGCTGATCTTCTTGTGTTTCGATTTCCACATTCCCATCTACTCCCGATAACCTTTGATTCCCTAGCCTAACAAGAATCTATCTACCCCTGCCTTAAAAATATTCAATGACCCCAACTCCACCACCTTCTGAGGCAGAGTCCCAAAGTCGCACAACCCTCTGAGAGAAAAATGTTCTCCTCATCTCCATCCTAAAAAGGTGACCCCTAAATTTAAAACAGTGCCCCCTAGTTCTGGACTCTCCCACAAGAGGAAACATCCTTTCCACGTCCACCTTGTCAAGGCTGTTCAGGATCTTGTATAATTCAATCAAATCACCCCCCTCACTCTTCTAAACTCCAGTGGAAACAAGCCCAGCCTGTCCAACCTTTCCTTAAAAGACAACCCACTCATTCCAGGTATCAACCTAGTAAACCTCCTGTCAACTGCCTCCAATGCATTTACATCCTTCCTTAAATCAGGAGACCAAAACTGTGCAGAGCATTCGAGGTGCAGTCTCACCAATGCCCTATATAACTGAAGCAAAACATTCTTACTTATATGTTCAGTTCACCCCGTAATAAAGGATAGCATTCCATCAGCCTTCTTAATTACTTGCAGTACCTGTACACTAAGTTTTTGTGGCTCATGTACAAGAACATCTAGATCCCTCTGCACCTCAGAATTATGCAGCCATTTTCCATTTAAGTCATACTCTGCTTTTTTGTTCTTCCTGCCAAAGTGAACAACTTCACACATCCCACATTAAACTCCATTTGCCAGATCTTTGCCCACTCACTCAACCTTTCTATATCCATCAAGAACCTCCTTATGTCTTCTTCACAAAATACTTTCCTACCTATCTTTGCGTCATCTGCAAATTGAGCTACCAGCCTTCACTCCCCTCATCTAAGTCATTGATGTAAATTGTAAAAAGTTGAGGCCTCAGCACAGACCCCTGTGGGTCTCCACTTGTTCACATCCTGCCAGAGGGAATGTGAGGCGTGCCAAGTCAACATGCCCTGACATCAGAAGAATCATTATTACCTCACAAGGTACCCACACATCCAATAAACATTTGATGGTCCAGAACCTGAGTATTGCTGAAAAAAAGAGACAGTTTTTGTCAAAGCTTTTCATCTTGCACTCGTCAGGACAATTTGCAAGAATGGCAATATAAGGGAAAAAACAAATTTATACTGTGTGAGCAGAGAGTGCTGATTGGTTAGCAAGTAGACTCTGATGGTAGAGATGCTGCCATGGAGAATGCACCAGGTGATGGTGACTTACAGTTAACTGCTAAGAATTGTTTGAAATGTAAACCAGGCAGCTTGACTCTGATTGATCAAGACATTGCCCTGAGGAATGAACGAGTGAATGGCTGTCACTTATTTTGTTCAGTTAAACAGGCGCAATATGCGTACATGTTCTTTCTGTCTGCAATGAACAGGGCCCTGTGAATAAATATATGTAGCTTCCAGTACACATAAATGGGCCACACTGTGAGGCTGCCTGACAATCTTAAATTCTTAAATTGATCATCAGCATAATTCTTAGCACACTGCTGATTGTTTAGCAAATGTTCTCCAATCGCGAATCATATTTAATGTTGCACATTATGTTTTATGGGCTGGTTGGATCCAGCCTGTACCTTGCCCGTTGTGAACAGTGGATGGGACATGATGTTGATATGATCCGCCAGGTTTTGGGACATACGGCCTACATACCTAGCATCACACTGGCACTGAAACTCATATACCACATTACTCATTTGTGTGATAGGCAAAATGTCTTTTTGGCTTGATGGCAGCATCTTGTTAGTGGCCAATAGCACTCGTGTTGCTATTGCATTGTAGCAGTGTGAAACAACTAGCTTCACCTGCTGCTCAAATTTTGAGATACCTTGCCCTTCTAGAGTAGTGTGAGGTAGATTGGGCACTTTTCACAGCCAAAGGAGACAGTCTTAGGCCCGTTCTTGAGTTTGCGTGATATACAGTGTGAAATAATCTGATCAGGGTAGCCATTATCCTGCAGGATGCCTTTGATGAGCCCTATTTAAGCATCAAGCTTGCATGATGAGCAAATGGCTTGGGCCCTATTTTAAACTTCAAACAGTGCATGGCAGTTAAATGTCAATCACCATCAACTGGTGCATTCTCCATGGCAATGCCTCAACCAATCAGAGTCCACTTGACCAGCAATAAACACTCTGTTCTCATACAGTATAAATTTGTTGTTTCCCTTTCATTGCCATTCTTGCAAATTGACCTGACGAGAGCAAGACAAAAAAGTCTCCTTTTTCAGCGATACATCCAATAATTAGAATTTTAACCGATCTCTTCAGCATCCATGGGGTGATTTCTTGGTTGTGATGATTTCGCCAAATGTTCATCAGTTCCATGATACATCCAGCGCAGCCACTGCCAACGCATTGGGTGGAATTTTATGCCGGCAGCATTTTACAGTCACGCCAAAGCTAAGGGACTTTTGAAAGGCTCCCGGCATTTTACAGCCCCACCCAGGCCATGACAGGGCTGTAAAATTCTGCCCACTGAGTTCAATCTTCAGCCTATTTGAGGCACCGTAAGAAGTGGTTTCGGACAACGGAGCCCAATATTCTGGAAAACCACTCAAGGTGATGTCTGAAAAGTGGGGAGTTGACATATTACCTCATCACCCACACTACCCCAGGCCCAATAACATGGCCGAATGGATGGTATGCAATGTAAAGTCTTTAATTATAAAATGTTGATCGAATCTTCCAGCACAGGAAGAGGCCATTCTGCCCACTTAGCTTTTCAGGCTCTTTGAAAGAGGGACCCAATTCATCCCATCCCCTCACTCCTTCCCTGTCGCCCTGCAAATTTTTCCTTTTTCAATAAATATCCACGTCCTATTTGAAAGTGAATTATTAAGTGATATTGAATCTTCTTCCATCCCCCTTTCAGACAATCATCATAACATCCTGTGAAAAAAAAAAATTTCTCCCCATCTTCCCCCCGGCACTTTTGACAATTGTTTTAAATGGAGTTGAAAGTTGTATTGGTGACTTCCTGATTCTGGTTGTGGACCTTGCCTGATGTTTGGGGAAGGACCGTACAGATTAACAATGACAAAAGGCCAATTACTGACCTACAGCTGGAGACTGAAAGGTCACCTTTAATGGTCAGAATCACAATGTCAGACCACAGAGCAAGATAGGATCAAACAGCACAGGAGGAAGTCATTTGGCCCATTGTGTCTGCGATGGCTCTTTACAACAATGAGCTGCAGTTCCACTACTTTAGAATGAATCAATATAAAAATATCCATATAATTCAGGAGACTGGAGGACCCTCTCTAGCCAATAAAAAATCAAAGCAGCAAGTTTGTACAAAGTGACCTGTAAAAACTCCGCTGGACAGAGCTTTGTAATGTAAACTCGGTTTCCAATTGTTGGCTTGTATGCAATGCTGAAAAATTTTATTCACTTAAAGAATGTAAAACGTTACTTTTATTGGATAGTGTTATGATTCCCATAGAGACTGGTAACTTTTAAAAAAGATATGAACTTCCCAGTAAACAACACAAAGAATCACATGACAAGATTTCATGTTTGAAAACCTTTGCTGTAACAAAACACCAAAATCAACCCAGACTAAACAGTACTTAGTAGGAAACTAATACTCCAAACTAGAGAAAAGGTATTCTCCATTAACATCTTAACAGAGCCAAAAACACCACACCACATTTATACATTACATGGATCTCTCAGCAAAAACGTAATCTTCTTTTTAAAAGCCCAAATCCTTCCTGGTTTTAACAAGATATTTCTCACTGCCCAAGATTTCATTGAAGTCACGTAGCGAGGTCTCCAGGCAGATTTCACAGGAGGTCACATCCCCCTCTCCAAATTAATCTATTTTATCTTGAATTAAAGGAGGAAGTTTAAAACATAACTATCTTCTAAAGTCCACCATTTGCACAAACAGACATGTATGGTAAGCACTTACCCAATTTCTCAACATGCACTTTGAGCAGTTGTGACTCCTCTCTGGGAATGTGCATCAGTAAAATATGATTGTATATGTGAACAGAACTGCAGTGACTACACATTGAGCAGGGTGATGCCGCACAGACTGTTTCACCACTCCTCCAACTACCTTCCACATGATCCATCCAGCACCGGTGTCCAGTGTCAGGAGTGTGTGACATCTGCAACATGCAGTGCTGCCAAACCCCTCGGCTTCCCTGTGAACCCACAGCCTCTACCACCGAGAAGACAAAGGCTTCAAGTGTAGTGGAGAAACTACATAAACATCCTTCCCTGGAGCATACACGGCATCTTGACATGTGGGGAATCGTCTTTAGTCAGTGTATAACAGTCGCGTGTGGATGACTGCCTTCAACACAGCACTCATGGTTGAAGTGCACCTGATAAACTCCATCTGATCTTTGAGTCTGATCATTGATGAACAAGAAATGCTGCAAGGAGCATCTCAATCCACAACCCTTGGTGTATTACAGCCTTATCTGAAGTTCTGGAGAAGGAAACAGCCTTCCACTGCTGGACATGCATGGGCACACCCTGGCTCCTGATGGTGTCAATGAGAGCTGGATTTCAGAATGCAGTCTTCAGTGCCAATGGTAAGGACCGCATTCACTCTGTTAACATTCCCACTGAGGGTGCAAAAACAGACCCAAACATTCTTTGCAATAGATATGTGTGTTTACAACTTGTGTAATTGTGATGTTAGTGTGAGGTCATCCATTTTGGAATTGAAAAAATAAATTCCAAAATGTTCTAAATGGTTAGAAACCAGGAACTGGAGAGGAACAAAGTGGTTTGAGATTCCAAGGACACAAATTATTAAAAGCTGGTGGTCAGGTAAAGGTAGCAATAAAAAAACGATGAGTGGAATGTTGACCCTTACCTCAAGGAAGCTGGATTGTAAAAGGAATGAATTTCTGCTTCAGTTGTATTGAACCTTGGTCAAACCCCATCTGGATATTATATTCAGTTCTGGGCACCCAGCTCAGGAAGTGCCGGGTAGATTCACCAGAATGAAAACGGTGCTTTGAGGGTTAAATTATGAGGAGAGCTTGTATAAGCCTGGCTTGTATTCCATTGAGTTTAGAAGATTGAGCAATGATCAGATTGAGGTGTTTAGAATGTTAAAAGGATTGAAATCGGCCCTCCTGGTACGAAATCCACTTTTACACTCTGTCCCCCTTGTAATGAAGCCCAGCATTCAACTTGCTTTCCTAATTCCTGGCTGGACTTGCATGCTAACTTTTGGAGTTTCATGTATGAGGGACACCCAGTTCCCTCTGTACTGCAGCATTCTGCAGTCTCTCTGCATTTCAATAATATTCTGCTCTTCTGTTCTTCCTGCCAAAGTGGATAACCTCACGTTTTCCCACATTTTTATCCATCTCTGAAATATTGGCCGACTCCCTTAACCCATCGATTTCCCTTTGCCGGGATTTTCCAGCCTCATGTGGCAGTGCCCATCACAGGGGATGGGGCAGGTCAGCCAAAGTTCCATTAACTTTTGGCGGGACCGGAAGATCCTGGTGACAGGTGGTGCTGGAAAATCCTGACCTGTGTGTCCTGGCAATTTGCTTTCCCACCTATCCTTGTATTGGATGCAAATTTGTCAATAATACACTCGGTCCCTTCATCCAAGTCGCTCATATGGATTGTCAGTAGTTGAGATTCCAGCACGGGTCCCTGGGACACTCCTCTAGTGACCGTTAGCCAACTTGAAAATGAGCTAATTCTCCTGACTCTCTTTCCTTTAGTTACCCAAACCTCTATCCATGCAAATATATTACTCCCAACATCAGGAACTCTTGCCTTGGATAATAAGCTTTTATATGGCATCTTATCAAATATCTTTTGGAAATCCAAATACACTACATCTACTGGTTCCCCTTTATCCACCCTGCTTGTTACATCCTCAAACAACTCACATGAACTTGTCCAACACAATTTCCTTCTCACAAAACTAATCTGCCGTTTGTATTCTGATTTTCTCAATTTTCTGCTCCTGCTTCCTTAACAATGGGTTTCAGTGTTGAGGGGAGGCGATGGTGTAGTGGAATTGTCACTGGACGAGTAACCCAGAGACCCAGGGTAATGCACTGGGGACCAGGGTTTGAATCCTGCCATGGTTGGTGGTGGAATTCGAATTCAATGAAAAATGTGGAATTAAAAGTCTAACGATGACCATGGTGCCATTGTCAATTGTTGTCAAAACCCGTCTGATCTGCTATCCTTACCTGGTCTGGCCGACATGTGACTCCAGAGCACAACGTGGTTGACTCTTCCATGCAACTCAGTTGTATCAAACCACAACAAAGCACCAAACAAAGGAATGAACCGGAAGGACCACCCAGCATTCCCCTAGGCACCGGAAATGACAACGGCAAACTCAGCCTTGTCAACACTGCAAAGTCCTCCTAACTAACATCTGGGGGTTAGTGAAGCAATGGAATCATACCTTACAGATTAGGTCCCGGACACCACCATCATCATCATCCCAGCAGAAGTGGCGGCACTGTGGTATACAGTCGGGAGGGAGTGTCGACTCTGGACCCATGAAGTCTCATGGTATCAGGTCAAACATGAAGGAAACCTCCTTCTGATTACCACGTTCCCTCCTCCCTCGGCTGAAGAATCAGTGCTCCTCCATACCGAACACCAAATGGAGGGAGCACCTCTGGAGGGTGGCAAGGGCACAGAATGTACTCTGGGTGGGGGACCTTAAAGTCCATCACCAAGAGTGGCTCATTAGCACCACCTCTGGCTGAGTCCTAAATGCCATAGCTGCTAGACTGGGTCTACGGCAGGTGGTGAGGGAACCAATAAGGGGAAAAAAAAATACTTGACTGCATCCTCACCAACCTGCCTGTCGCAGATGCATCTGTCCATGATAGTATCGGTAGGAGTGACCATTGCACAATCATTGTGGACACCAAGTCCTGCCTTCACATTAAGGATACCCTCCATCGTGGTGTGGGGCGCTACCACTGTGCTAAATGGGATAGATTTCAAACAGATCTAACAAATCAAGACTGGGCTTCCATAAGGCGCTGAGCGCCATCAGAAGCTGCAGAATTGTACTCGAACACAACCTGTAACCTCATGGCCCTGCATATCCCCCACTCTACCATCATCACCAAGCCAGGCGATTGACCCTGGTTCAATGAAGAGTGCAGGAGGGCATGCCAGGAGCAACACCAGGTATACCTAAAAATGAGGTGTCAACTTGGTAAAGCTATAACACAGGACTTCTTGTGTACCAACCAGAATCAGCAACAAGTGATAGACAGAGCTAAGCAATCCCACAACCAACGGATGAGATCTAAGCTCTGCAGTCCTGCCACATCTAGTTGTGAATGGTGGTGGACAATTAAACAACTCACTGGAGGAGGCAGCTCCATAAATATCCCCATCCTCAATGATGGGGGAGCCCAGCACATCAGTGAAAAAGATAAGGCTGAAGCATTTGCAACAACTTTCAGCCACAAGTGCTGAGTGGATGATCCACCTCAGCCTCCTCCGGAAGTCCCCAGCATCACAGATGCCCGTCTCCAGCCAATTCGATTCACTCCACGTGATATCATGAAACAGATGAAGGCCCTGGATACTGCAAAGGCTATGGGCCCTGACAATATTTCAGCAATAGTACTGAAGACTTGTGCTCCTGAACTTGCCATGCCCCTAGCCAAGCTGTTCCAGTACAGCTCAACACTGGCATCTACCCGGCTATGTGGAAAATTGCCTGTGTATGTCCTGTACGCAAAAAGCAGGGCAATCCAACCCAGCCAATTACCGCCCCATCAGTCTACTCTCGATCATCAGTAAAGCAATGGAAGGAGTCATCAACAGTGCTATCAAGCAGCACTTGCTGAGCAATAACCTGCTCATTGATGCCCAGTATGGATTTCGCCAGGGACTCTCAGCTCCTGACTTCATTACATCTCCAGAACCTGTGGAATTTTGTAAGATGACAGCCCATGCATAAACTCTCTCTGCAGCCACTTCTTATAGGACCCTAGAATGCAGGCCATCAGGTCCAGGGGACTTGTCAGCTTTAAGTCCCATTAGTATTCCCATTACTCTTTCTCTCGTGATAGTGGTTGTTTTAAGATCCCTGCTCCCTGTAGCCCCTTGACCTTCCACTATTATTGGGATGTTGTTCGTGTCGTCTACCATGAAAACAGATACAAAATACTTTATTCGTTCATGAGGTTTGGGCATCACTGGCTCAGCCAGCGTTTATGGCCCGTCCCTCATTGCCCTTGTGAAGGTGGTGGTGAGCTAGCCTCTTGAACCACTGTTGTCCCTGTGGTGTAGGTACACCCACACTGCTGTTATGGAGGGAGTTCCAGGATTTGGACCCAGCGACAGTGAAGGAACGGCGATATATTTCCAAGTCAGATGGTGAGTGGCTTAGCAGGGAACTTCCAGTTGGTTGTGTTCCTATTTATCTGCTGCCCTTGTCCTTCTAGATGGTAGTGGTCGTGGATTTTGAAGGTGCTGTTCTAGGAGCCTTGGTGAGTTTCTGCAGAGCATCTTGTGCACTGTGTATTGGTGATGGAGGGAGCGAATGATTGTGCATGGGGTGCCAGTCAAGTGGGCTGCTTTGCCCTGGATGGTGTCAAGCTTCTCGAGTGTTGTTGGAGCTGTACTTGTCTAGTCAAGGGGAGATTATTCCATCAAACTCCTGACTTGTAGATGGTGGACAGGCTTAATGGAATCAGGAGGTGAAATACTCACTGCAGGATTCATGGCTTCTGACCTGCCCTTTTAGCCACAGTATTTATGTGGCTCGCCCAGTTCAGTTTCAGGTCAATGGTAACCCACAGGATGTTGATAGTGGGGAATTCAGTGGTGGTAATGCCATTGAATTTCAAAGGGAGATGGTTAGATTCTCTCTGGTGGGAAGTGTTCATTGCCTGGTACTCGTGTGGCACGAATGTTACTTGCCACTTGTCAGCCCAAGCCTGGATATTGTCCAGGTTTTGCTGCATTTGGACATGGGCTGCTTCAGTATCTGAGGAGTCCTGAATGAAGCTGAATATTGTGCAATCATCAGTGAACATCCCCATTTTTGACCTTATGATGAAGGGAAGGTCTTTGATGAAGCAGCTGAAGATGGTTGGGGTTTGGACACCGCCCTGAGGACCAAGGCTGTGATGAGGTCAGGAGCTGAGTGGCCCTGGCAGAACCCAAACTGAGTGTTAGTGAGCAGCGACAGTGCTATCAAGCAGCACTTGTGACAACCCCTTCCATCACTTTGCTGATGATCGAGAGTCGACTGATGGGGCAGGAATTGGCTGGGTGGATTTGTCCTGCTTTTTGTGGACAGGTCACATATGGGCAATTTTCCACTTTGCTGGGTGATGCCAGTGTTGTAGCCGCACTGTAACAGCTTGAACAGGGGAACGGCAAGTTCTGGAGCACAAGCCTTCAGTACTATTGCTGGAATATTGTAAGGGCCAGTGCAGATGCAGATCCAGGGCCTTCAGCCATTTCTTGATATCATGAGGAGTGAGTCAGCTCGGCTGAAGACTGGCATCTGATGCTGGAGACCTCAGGAGGAGGCTGAGATGGATCATCCACTCGGTCTTTCTGGCACCACTGATGACAGCAAACCTCAAACACTCCAATACAGTGAGCCCCCTCTCCAGGGGGTGAACATCACCATGGAAGAGAGTGAGGCAGCCTGAGTAAACATCCACACCAGCCAGGCTCAGGAACAGGTCCACAAGGAGGCCCCAGATCTGCTCACATCCCCTCCCCCTCATGCCAGGCCTGCTCACACCCCCTCCCCCACACTGGGTGGCTATAGATACCAAGCCTGGGGTCTGAAGCACCCAGAAAAAAAATGAGCAATTCCTGCTTCTCTCAACCTTCAGTAAACCCATCATTCAGGAGGCCTAGTTCTGTGCTTGGATAGACTAACACCAGTCATTAGGTCCATGGAGATATTTAACTAACAAGGAGAATGCATAGACCATTCAGCTCCCTGACACAAGGTAGAAGGAGTCTCTGCTTTATTGATCATTTGATCACTGTTTGACCTGAGTTTGCTTATGTTTCCTGTACAGGAGCAAGGCCAGCAATGAACAAAGAAAAGAACAAAGAAAAGTACAGCACAGGAACAGGCCCTTCGGCCCTCCAAGCCTGCATCGATCATATTGCCCGTCAACTAACACATTTTGCACTTCCGGGGTCCGTATCCCTCTATTCCCATCCTATTCATGTATTTGTCAAGCTGCCTCTTAAACACCACTATCGTACCTGCTTCCACCACCTCCTCTGGCAGCGAATTCCAGACGCTCACTACCCTGTGTAAAAAAACTTGCCCCGCACATCTCTATAGTTTTCTCCTCTCACCTTAAATCTATGTCCCCAATAATTGACTCTTCCACCCTGGGAAAAAGCTTCTGACTATCTACTCTGTCCATGCCACTCATAATTTTGTAAACTTCTATCAAGTCGCCTCTCAATCTCCGTCGCTCTAGTGAGAACAATTGGAGTTTCTCCAACCTCTCCTCATAGCTAGTAACCTCCAGAATGAAGCAGAGATCAGGGAGACAGCTGTCACAGTCAGGGCCACGATCAGGACCACCTCAGACTCCACACCTACAAAGCAATGAGAAACCAATGGTTAGTGAAGGAAACACTGAGGGGAAAATGGAAACCAGCAGTCGGCCAACTCACCACCTGGAGACCTCTCCTGCATCCTTCGCTCAGCCTCATTCAGGCGCTCTGTTGCCAGCTTGGTCACATCAGTATCCAGAATGAGCAGGGCTCCAAGTGAGGCCTCACCCTCCCACTTCAATCCAGCTTCACTCTCTGCAACATCAAACATTCCAGTTAGAGGGGGGAAAGGGGAACGTCCAACATCTAGAGGATCAATGTCCCACCAGCTTCAGGTACAAGATCTCTCCTTCCTCTGGGACCTAACCACAACTCCCTTGTGGCAGCACAGTTACCCACATGGCAACAGGCACAAATGTCAATGCTCGATTCCTCCAATGGGGTCAAGCTAAACAAGAGAAAGAGCCCATCAACCAGGTTGTGCATCACATCCCCACACAACGTCCCTGAGGGAGAGAGAGGGGGAACTGACACATTCTGCACCTTCTGGAAAGTACAAGCTTTGTTCCTGGAATCCCTCTGATCCAATGGAGCAACTTTCAGGTGACAGGTGATGAAAATCTGAGGGACACATTCAACACAAGTCATGATTCAGTGACTCCCTCCCAACATGGAGACCCCAATGATCAGCTTCCTCTTACCAAGGAACGGTCATCTCCAAGGAAACGGAACACATCCAGGTCAAACCGGAGCTTGTCCAGCTCCCGCTCGTCTCTTGGCAACACAAAGGTTGAAAAGGAGTCCTCAGCTTTGCTGTCCAGGAGGCAACTGAAGAAAGATTAAAAAGGGACAGGAAGTGAATCAAGTGAAGCCATTGAGATGGGACCAGCTGGAGAAAGCAGAGAGCTCCTTACCCATTGTGGTCAATGAAGCTGTATCTCGGGGTGGAGTCCTTGTCTGGGCTCAATGTAGCTACACAGCGGTCAATGTAGAGCTTCAGGGGCATGTGGTTGGTCATTGAAACAGAGGCCTCAATGTGAATGAGCTCACCCAGGTAGTAGACAGTCGAAGTGCGCTCTGTAAGCCAGTCACCTGAAGTACAAGAGGACAAGGGTTAGAGACAGTGGCTGTAACTCCCAGTGAGTGACTACAGGAAATCACTCCCCATCCACCCATCACATACCATTCATTAGGCGCAGAGAGAATGACAGATGCCCTTCTCCAGACTTGGTGGAGCTGAATGGGATCCAGGTGGGCTTGATGGGGTCACTGCTCACATTGCCCTTCCTGGAAAGGCAGGGGAGTCATTTTAGGACATCTTCAGAGACCACCAGCAGCTGTAGATCTTATTGACAAAGCGAGTAAAGATTCTCACCTCAAATAACGACTCAATGGGAACGACAACTCCATTCGTTCTCACAATGACAGATCCATGATACTCTGGGGTGTGGTTCAGGTGGGTGGTGTAGATGAGGAAATCTCCAATCATCTGAAAGAATCAGGTTAAGGAATGAAGAACTGTTCTGAAATGAGAATGTTCTACACAGGGGTTAACAATGAAGTCATCCCATCCCCTGAAAACAGTTCTGAGGGGGATTGACAGGGTCAGTGTGAAGAGACTGCTACCCCATCACTGGAGAATTTACTATTAGGGGCTGTCAGTTCAGGTCAGGCGCCAGTCGTTTATGATTAACGTACCAGGGAATTTCTTCATTCAGCGAGGAAAGAATCTTGGGAATTCTATCCCAGTTTGAGGGTGTTCAGAGAATGCTGTGTTTTGAAGAAGTCTCCATTGTCTCCTGTAGCTTAACTAAGTCTTCATTAACTAGAATTATTTTCACAGGTACAGCTTGGTCTACCCACATTTGTGTTCAGCAGCAAACCGACCCTGGGTCTGGGTCATGGGCCTTAAATTACTGTCGGCAGTAGCGTGCTCAGTCCTACATGTAACACTGCCAGAACATCCTGTAGGTCATGCATTTTGTGACTTCACTCCCCCAGAGAGCTGTGAATGCTCAGTTATTGAGTATATTTTAGACAGATGGATTTACTTTGGGGCATCAAAGAATATGTTGTGGGGAGATTGGGGAACAGGCTCGAGGGGCCGTATGGCCTCATCTGATTATTTGTTGCTTTGTAACCTCAGCCCTTATCGAAGGAGAGAGATCATGCGCACAAGATCAGGGTCCATTAATCGGGAAGTCTCTCAACAAAAGGACAGCTTCAGTTAACAGTAAAAGGAGCCACAAGTGGACAATAACATGGAGCATGGAAATAGAACAGTTTGAAGCCAGGGCCCCATTTATTCCAATGGCAGGGAAACTGGGAAGTGTGGAGTTACTTTTCAGTCAAAGAGGACTTAATTCTTATTCCATTTTCTTCATTTAAGAGACAATCAAATTGGATTTAACTGGACTGAAACTGAAGTTTCCAGTTGAATTGATCTGAATGAGGGGAATAGAGATGAAAATCCTCAAAACAACAAAAGGAAAAACTTGGAGGATCCAAAGAGAAAGTTCAAGACCAATGGGGCTGATGTCATACGTTGGAGAGACTCAGGAACCAGTTAAAGTAAAGTACATAACAGACTAGAATGCTAATTTGTAGTTTTATAAAGCAGGAGATATATCTCCTCAATATCATTGACATCTCACCCAGTGTTGGAATGAAGAGTGGGGAATAAACTACTTCGAGCTTAGAGCAAGAGCTGAGGATTCCCATTACCTGCAACCTGCTGCCACACTCTTGGAATCCATAGTCAAAGAGGACAGTGTGGTTCTGAGAGTAGATCCTGGTTGGCCAACAACCTGCTGTCCCCGGGGTCAGGTCAGCAGCTTTGATCAGGTGCCAGGTTCCAAATAAATCCAGCTGGACCCTGAGCAGCAGCTTGTCCTCTCCACACTGCACCATCACAGTCTGCAGTGGAGACACACTTCCACCCTCAGACACACGGAAATGGGAACCAAAGGGAGGCCCAGGAGGAGAGACTGTCTGAGGCACAGGGGTGGCTTTGACTCTGGCCTAGAAACTGTTGCCAAGTATCAGAGCCACAAACAGCTCCAACTAACACCAGCACTGGGAACAAAGCCCTCACTACAAAATCCCCCATGATACCAAACAACTCACCATCCCTTCAGCCACCAAGCAGCACCTTTTATACACACCAGCTGCACTCACCTGACACCAATGAGACCAGAAGCAGCAACGTTGAACCAATTAAACAGCCCCAATCTCCACAATCTCCACCAATGACAGAACTCACGGGTTTATTACCAGGAGGGCCGATTTTATTTGGACCAATGGGAATCACTCTGAGTTGCTCTGGTGTCACCTGACTGAATTCAGCTCCACAAGTTCTCATGTTGAAGGCACCATTAATCCAATCATCTCACGTGGTTTTGTTCATTGATCCATGAGGATGACTGGTGGGCACTGCCCACACTGACCCAGGGAGCTTGGCGTGCAGACTGATAAATGGAGTGGTGGGAAATGGAGACTCTCACACTGCTACAACAACAACAACAACTTGTAATAAATCCCAGGAAGTTTCCAAATGTAATAGGTTTTGAGCAAGTGGTCGGGGAGAGGTGTGGAAGAACAGGAGGGAAGGTGTGTGATAGGGAGGAGGGCAGGAGAGATTAAAGGATAAAAGGTTTCATGGAACAAAAGCCAAAGGCAGTGGTAATTGGGAAAGGAAAGAAACAGAAGATGTGTCCAGATGTGGTGTTAATGGCTGCATAGCAACCGTCTGAATGTAACATGAAGGAATAAAGAAAGAAACGAGACCCAAACAAACCAGCAAAAAAAAAACAAAATGAAGACAGAGGGTCTGATCTAAAAGTGTTGGCCTCAGTGCTGAGTCCAGAAGGCTGTCGAGTGTCCAGTCGAAAGATGACGTGCTGTTCCTCGAGCTTGTGTTGAGCTTCATTGGAAAACTGTAGCAGGTCAAGGACAGAAAGGTCAGAGTGAGAGCAAGGTGGGAATTGAAATGACCAGCAACAGGAAGCTCAGGGTGATACTTGTGGACTGAACGGAGGTGTCCGCAAAGCAGTCACCCAGTCTGCATTTGAACTCCCCAATGTAGAGGAGACCACATCGGGAGCAGTGAATACCGTATACTAAATTGAAAGTAAAGGAAATCGGTGTCCGCAGCATTTTCCACTTGAAAATCTGAACTTTTTCCTCATTTTGTTTTTAATGTCTGTGCTTATCCACAAAACCTCAGGAGATAAGGGTGATCGAGAAACATTTAACGTCAATTGATGAGTCCTGACTAATAGAAAAACAAAGTTTAACCATCGTTCTGCTGCAATGCTTCCCCAGTCTGAGGAGGGACTGATAAAGATTAGGAACATTGGAACAAGAGGTGGTTTTCCCTCCCACCATTCAGTTAGATCACAGCTGATTGGTCCCTCACCACCATTTACCCACCTTAGCTCCAGATCCCTTGAAATCATTCCTCACCAAAAATCTCTCAATCTCAGTCTTGTTATCTGCAGTTGTTCCATCATCCACAGCCTTTTGGGGGTAAATTCCCGGTTTCTTTGTGTGAAAAGTTATTTCTTGATTTCCCTCCTAAATGACTGAGCTCAATGTGTTCCCTCATTCTTCATTCCCCCAACAGAGGAAATAGTTTCTCTGTATCGACCTCTTCAATCCTTTTAACATTCTAAACACCTGAATCTGATCATTGCTCAATCTTCTAAACTCAATGGAATACAAGCCAGGCTTATACAAGCTCTCCTCATAATTTAACCCTCGAAGCACCGTTGTCATTCTGGTGAATCTACCCGGCACTTCCTGAGCTGGGTGCCCAGAACTGAATATAATATCCAGATGGGGTTTGACCAAGGTTCAATACAACTGAAGCAGAAATTCATTCCTTTTACAATCCAGCTTCCTTGAGGTAAGGGTCAACATTCCACTCATCGTTTTTTTATTGCTACCTTTACCTGACCACCAGCTTTTAATAATTTGTGTCCTTGGAATCTCAAACCACTTTGTTCCTCTCCAGTTCCTGGTTTCTAACCATTTAGAACATTTTGGAATTTATTTTTTCAATTCCAAAATGGATGACCTCACACTAACATCACAATTACACAAGTTGTAAACACACATATCAATTGCAAAGAATGCTTGGGTCTGTTTTTGCACCCTCAGTGAGAATGTTAACAGAGTGAACGCGGTCCTTACCATTGGCACTGAAGACTGCATTCTGAAATCCAGCTCTCATTGACACCATCAGGAGCCAGGGTGTGCCCATGCATGTCCAGCAGTGGAAGGCTGTTTGCTTCTCCAGAACTTCAGATAAGGCTGTAATACACCAAGGGTTGTGGATTGAGATGCTCCTTGCAGCATTTCTTGTTCATCAATGATCAGACTCAAAGATCAGATGGAGTTTATCAGGTGCACTTCAACCATGAGTGCTGTGTTGAAGGCAGTCATCCACACGCGACTGTTATACACTGACTAAAGACGATTCCCCACATGTCAAGATGCCGTGTATGTTCCAGGGAAGGATGTTTGTGTGGTTTCTCCACTACACTTGAAGCCTTTGTCTTCTCGGTGGTAGAGGCTGTGGGTTCACAGGGAAGCCGAGGGGTTTGGCAGCACTGCATGTTGCAGATGTCACACACTCCTGACACTGGACACAGGTGCTGGATGGATCATGTGGAAGGTAGTTGGAGGAGTGGTGAAACAGTCTGTGCGGCATCACCCTGCTCAATGTGTAGTCACTGCAGTTCTGTTCACATAAACAATCATATTTTACTGATGCACATTCCCAGAGAGGAATCACATCTGCTCAAAGTGCACGTTGAGAAATTGGGTAAGTGCTTACCATACATGTCTGTTTGTGCAAATGGTGGACTTTAGAAGATAGTTATGTTTTAAACTTCCTCCTTTAATTCCAAATAAAATAGATTAATTTGGAGAGAGGGATGTGACCTCCTGTGAAATCTGCCTGGAGACCTCGCAACGTGACTTCAATGAAATCTTGGGCAGGGAGAAATATCTTGTTAAAATCAGGAAGGATTTGGGCTTTTAAAAACAAGACTACGTTTTTGCTGAGAGATCCATGTAATGTATAAATGTGGTGTGTTTTTGGCTGTGTTAAGAAGTTAATGGCAAATACCTTTTCTCTAGTTTGGAGTATTAGTTTCCTATTAAGTAGTGTTTAGTCTGGGTTGATTTTGGTGTTTTGTTACAGCAAAGGTTTTCAAACATGAAATCTTGTCATGTGATTCTTTGTGTTGTTTACTGGGAAGTTCATATCTTTTTTTAAAGTTACCAGTCTCTCTGGGAATCATAACACTATCCACTGAAATTAATGTTTTACATTCTTTAAGTGAATAAAATTTTTCAGCATTGCACACAAGCCAACAATTAGAAACTGAGTTTACATTCCAAAGCTCTGTCCAGTGGGGTTTTTACAGGTCACTTTGTACAAACTTGCTGCTTTGATTTTTTATTGGCTAGAGAGGGTCCTCCAGTCTCCTGAATTATACGGATATTTTTATATTGATTCATTCTAAAGTAGTGGAACTTCAGCTCATTGTTGTAAAGAGCCATCGCAGACACAATGGGCCAAATGCCTTCCTCCTGTGCTGTTTGATCCCATCTTGCTCTGTGGTCTGACATTGTGATTCTGACCATTAAAGGTGACCTTTCAGTCTCCAGCTGTAGGTCAGTAATTGGCCTTTTGTCATTGTTAATCTGTACGGTCCTTCCCCAAACATCAGGCAAGGTCCACAATCAGAATCAGGAAGTCACCAATACAACTTTCAATTCCATTTAAAACAATTGTCAAAAATGCCGGGGGGAAGATGGGGAGAAATTTTTTTTTTTCACAGGGAGTTATGATGATTGTCTGAAAGGGGGATGGAAGAAGATTCAATATCACTTAATAATTCAGTTTCAAATAGGACATGGATATTTATTGAAAAAGGAAAAATGTGCAGGGCTACAGGGAAGGAGTGAGGGGATGGGATGAATTGGGTCCCTCTTTCAAAGAGCCTGAAAAGTACAGTGGGCAGAATGGCCTCTTCCTGTGCTGGAAGATTCGATCAACATTTTATAATTAAAGACTTTACAGTGCAGACCATCCATTCGGCCATGTAATTGGGCCTGGGGTAGTGTGGGTGATGAGGTAATATGTCAACTCCCCACTTTTTCACACATCACCTCGAATGGTTTTCCAGAATATTGGGCTCCGTTGTCCGAAACCACTTCTTACGGTGCCTCAAAAAGGCTGAAGATTGAACTCAATGGGCAGAATTTTACAGCTCTGTCATGGCCTGGGTGGGGCTGTAAAATGCCGGGAGCCTTTCAAAAGTCCCTTAGCTTTGGCGTGACTGTAAAATGCTGCCGGCATAAAATTCCACCCAATGCGTTGGCAGTGGCTGCGCTGGATGTATCATGGAACTGATGAATATTTGGCGAAATCATCACAACCAAGAAATCACCCCATGGATGCTGAAGAGATCGGTTAACATTCTAATTATTGGATGTATCGATGAAAAAAGAGACTTTTTTGTCTTGCTCTCGTCAGGTCAATTTGCAAGAATGGCAATGAAAGGGAAACAACAAATTTATACTGTATGAGAACAGAGTGTTTGTTGCTGGTCAAGTGGACTCTGATTGGTTGAGGCATTGCCATGGAGAATGCACCAGTTGATGGTGATTGACATTTAACTGCCATGCACTGTTTGAAGTTTAAAATAGGGCCCAAGCCATTTGCTCATCATGCAAGCTTGATGCTTAAATAGGGCTCATCAAAGGCATCCTGCAGGATAATGGCTACCCTGATCAGATTATTTCGCACTGTATATCACGCAAACTCAAGAACGGGCCTAAGACTGTCTCCTTTGGCTGTGAAAAGTGCCCAATCTACCTCACACTACTCTAGAAGGGCAAGGTATCTCAAAATTTGAGCAGCAGGTGAAACTAGTTGTTTCACACTGCTACAATGCAATAGCAACACGAGTGCTATTGGCCACTAACAAGATGCTGCCATCAAGCCAAAAAGACATTTTGCCTATCACACAAGTGAGTAATGTGGTATATGAGTTTCAGTGCCAGTGTGATGCTAGGTATGTAGGCCGTATGTCCCAAAACCTGGCGGATCATATCAACATCATGTCCCATCCACTGTTCACAATGGGCAAGGTACAGGCTGGATCCAACCAGCCCATAAAACATAATGTGCAACATTAGATATGATTCGCGATTGGAGAACATTTGCTAAACAATCAGCAGTGTGCTAAGAATTATGCTGATGATCAATTTAAGATTTTAAGATTGTCAGGCAGCCTCACAGTGTGGCCCATTTGTGTGTACTGGAAGCTACATATATTTATTCACAGGGCCCTGTTCATTGCAGACAGAAAGAACATGTACGCATATTGCGCCTGTTTAACTGAACAAAATAAGTGACAGCCATTCACTCGTTCATTCCTCAGGGCAATGTCTTGATCAATCAGAGTCAAGCTGCCTGGTTTACATTTCAAACAATTCTTAGCAGTTAACTGTAAGTCACCATCACCTGGTGCATTCTCCATGGCAGCATCTCTACCATCAGAGTCTACTTGCTAACCAATCAGCACTCTCTACTCACACAGTATAAATTTGTTTTTTCCCTTATATTGCCTTTCTTGCAAATTGTCCTGACGAGTGCAAGATGAAAAGCTTTGACAAAAACTGTCTCTTTTTTTCAGCAATACTCAGGTTCTGGACCATCAAATGTTTATTGGATGTGTGGGTACCTTGTGAGGTAATAATGATTCTTCTGATGTCAGGGCATGTTGACTTGGCACGCCTCACATTCCCTCTGGCAGGATGTGAACAAGTGGAGACCCACAGGGGTCTGTGCTGAGGCCTCAACTTTTTACAATTTACATCAATGACTTAGATGAGGGGAGTGAAGGCTGGTAGCTCAATTTGCAGATGACGCAAAGATAGGTAGGAAAGTATTTTGTGAAGAAGACATAAGGAGGTTCTTGATGGATATAGAAAGGTTGAGTGAGTGGGCAAAGATCTGGCAAATGGAGTTTAATGTGGGATGTGTGAAGTTGTTCACTTTGGCAGGAAGAACAAAAAAGCAGAGTATGACTTAAATGGAAAATGGCTGCATAATTCTGAGGTGCAGAGGGATCTAGATGTTCTTGTACATGAGCCACAAAAACTTAGTGTACAGGTACTGCAAGTAATTAAGAAGGCTGATGGAATGCTATCCTTTATTACGGGGTGAACTGAACATATAAGTAAGAATGTTTTGCTTCAGTTATATAGGGCATTGGTGAGACTGCACCTCGAATGCTCTGCACAGTTTTGGTCTCCTGATTTAAGGAAGGATGTAAATGCATTGGAGGCAGTTGACAGGAGGTTTACTAGGTTGATACCTGGAATGAGTGGGTTGTCTTTTAAGGAAAGGTTGGACAGGCTGGGCTTGTTTCCACTGGAGTTTAGAAGAGTGAGGGGGGTGATTTGATTGAATTATACAAGATCCTGAACAGCCTTGACAAGGTGGACGTGGAAAGGATGTTTCCTCTTGTGGGAGAGTCCAGAACTAGGGGGCACTGTTTTAAATTTAGGGGTCACCTTTTTAGGATGGAGATGAGGAGAACATTTTTCTCTCAGAGGGTTGTGCGACTTTGGGACTCTGCCTCAGAAGGTGGTGGAGTTGGGGTCATTGAATATTTTTAAGGCAGGGGTAGATAGATTCTTGTTAGGCTAGGGAATCAAAGGTTATCGGGAGTAGATGGGAATGTGGAAATCGAAACACAAGAAGATCAGCCATGATCTTATTGAATGGTGGAGCAGGCTCGAGGGGCCGAATGGCCTACTCCTGTTCCTGTTTCTTACGTTCTTATCATTCGATGTCTAGATTCATACCTGATCACTATACTGTTCTCCAGCCTGTTTCCTGGTTCAATCTATCCACATATACACTTGGTGCAATTGCTGGAGGATGTCAGGTCTAAGAGAACAAGGACTTTCTGGCCCTTGGGGAATCCCAAGCTCATCTCTGTGAGGCCAAAATAGTCTTAGAGCCTCTGGAATATCCTGGAAGGACTCTGGCCACCCTCCAATCACGGTCTTCCATAACTGTTGCAATACAGGAACGTTGGACATCTCTTGTTGCAGTTGCTGGCATCTATTCTTCCCGAAATTCAGCCGGTCGATATGAAAGATGTCTTCAATTTCCATTTCGATGAAATCCACTTGCAGATCTAAGGAAATATCTGCAGTTTTGGATCAGATGTGAGCATGGAACAAGCCAGTTTGTAGCCTATGTCACAGTTGTAGCCTTGTATTTTGATGAGTAAGTGATGGAATCTGGATGGTGCACTAGTTAACAGCTGAATGTCAATTGTACACATGAGGTGTGGACTCACTGGATTCTGTAATCACAGGTTCGGATAATCATACAGCCTGAATGGAATTCATTTGCTCCATTATGTCTGTACCATCTTTGAAAGAGCGATTTTGCTTTGTCTCTCCTGCCTGCTCTTTCCCTATAACCCTGCAAATCCCCCCTATCGGTATTTATCCTGTTCCCTTTTGAAACTTACTATTGAATCTGTTTCCAGCATGTCTTCAGGCAGTGCATTCTAGATTGGAACAACTCACTGGATAAAAGGAATTGTGTCGAATTCTGGGTGTTTCATATGAGAAAGGATGTGAGGGTCTTGGAGGGAGTGCAGCAGAGATTTACTGGAATGGTACCAGGGATGAGGATTTCAGTTATACGGAGAGATCAGAGAAGCTGGGATTGTTCTCCTTAGAGCAGATAATGTCAAGGGGAGATTGAATGGAGGTGTTCAAATTAATGTGGAGTATTGACAGAGTGAGGAGAAACTGTTTCCACTGGAAAAACACTCAGTTACAAGATTTCAAATATTTGTCAAAAGAACCAGAGGGGAGAGAAAGAGAACATTTTTATCCAGTGAGTTGTTCCAATCTGGAATGCACAAATCTTTGAAGGTGGCAGGAGAAGTTGATCAAATTGTTAAAAATCCCTGCAGGATATTTGGTTTAGACAGAGACAGAGGCCAGGATTTTCCAGCCACGCCATGGTGGGACCTGCTGCGGGAGATTTGGTGGCCCAAACAAAAGCCCATTGACTTTCGATGGGAGCAGACGATCCCGGTGGTGGATGGGGCTGGAAATTCACACCCATCGAGTGTAAAAGCCTTTGAGGATTTGTGTACATGTTCTCCACTGTCCCTGCACCTCATTTAAAATCACCTGATATTATTTATATCATCTGTCCTCATTCTTCCTCCCACATGAATCATTCACATTGCTCTGCATTAAATTTCATTTCTCAGGTATGTTTTATATTTTATATCTCACATTGATGTTGATTTTCTACGTGTCTAACAGATTTTATTCGCAGTGTTTTAAATGTCTGCTCCAGCTTCCAACACTTTCTTCAGCTTTATTTACTTTTCTCTGAGTCCACACTCAGGCTTAATTAATCAAGCACCATGAGCACTGATCAGTCAACAGACAGACATAATCAAAGGCAGAACAATTGAATCATTGGACACCACAAATTCTCTCTCCATTTCACCAATCTATGTCCTCCTAAAGCCTATTCCTATTCTCCTCACTGTTTACATTCTGTATTCCTGTTATCTATAAACAACAAAATTCTATCCTTTATATATGTCCAGGTCATTTAACTGTATCAGAAGGAGCAGTGGTCCTAATACTGACTCGTGGGGAACATCACTGTGTACTCCCCTCCATCCTGAATTGTCACCGTTGACCACTTCTGTCTGCTTCTGTCCCATAGCCAGTGTCATATCCACAATGTCACTGCCCCTTTAATCTATGGGTTTCACCTTCCTAACATGTGACAATTGAAAGTCCATATACATAACATGAACCAGGCTGAGCTCATCAACCCTCTCCATTACTTCCTCAAAGAACTCCAAGTTGGTCAGACACGATTTCCCATGAACATACCTTTGCTGCTGCTCATTTATTAACTCATGTTTTCCAAACCACATTTTAAGTTGTTACAGATTTTAGAAGTTAGAAGTTTACCCCAATGTTTCACTGATGTGAGACTGGCTGGTTTGTAGTTACAGGGTTTATCCCCCTCTCCTTTTTTAAACCGGATGGAACATTTACAACCCTCCAGTTCTCTGGCACCACCACCATATCCAAGGAGGATTGGAAGGTTAGGGTCAGTGTGTCCACTATTTCCACCATTCCTTCCCTCAGTTACCCTCACAAATCACATCCAGACCGGGTAAATGTTCTACTTTATTGTGGTATAAGAAGTGTTGGATTGGAAGGGACTAACTGAACTTGTTTGTTCAGTGACTGTAATTAATGTCACTCTCCATGGATCCTAATTGTGTCACTGGAGGGTTTCCCTCTTCTGTTAAAAGGGAATCCTTTCAATGTGTTATCCCATAATGTCAGCGGGAACGTCACCACGAACACTGACAGGGATCAGCGGCTCCAGAGAAGGGGAAGAGGATGGATCAGAATCTGAGAACAATGGATTGGAATGTTACAACAATGGATTGGAATCTGAGAACAATCGACTGGAATGTTACAACAATGGACAGGAGTTTCTCCTGGGATTTTTACTTTCTTTCCACATATTATGATCGTCTATCGTTAAAAATTCAGATCAAATATTCACTTTACATCGTTCAGTACTTTTACTATCCCATCCTGGCTATTGTTGGTGTCTCTGGTAAGTCTCTCTATTAACTCTGTCCACCATGTTTAACTGTATTACTGTTCCCATCATTTACTCTGCCCTCTTTGCTGCTGTTGCTGCTGGTGATTCTCTATAATCAGTTATTAACTCTATACCCCATTGCTAACTGCATTCCTGGTTTTGTAATTTTCTTTCACTTGTGTTGCAGTTGGTGTCCCTGATAATTCTGTAAACCATGATTCATTCTCTTATTCTTTCTCATTAAACTCTTGGGAAGACTGAAGTCAGTGTCATCAGTCCCCACTATAAACTCCATTCCATACCCATGAACTGCATCCACTTCCCTGACCAATGTCTGAGGCTGAACCAGGCTGATGCAACCTTTGATTTCTATTCGACCCAGAGCTGATTTCTGACCCCATATAAACTACTGCTCATCCCAAACTCTGCTTCCCATGTCCTACCTCACACCGAATCCCATTCACTAATCATCCCTGTGCTCACTGACCTCCACTGATTCCTGGTCTTGTAACTCCTCAATTTTAATATTCCCATTCCTATGTTCAAACCTCCCCATGCCTTTTCCCCTCCATTTAGTTTCATTCCCTGTTAATTTCCCATGTTCCTGCATATCATTCCCTTCAAGTGTTTATCCAAACCTCTTTATAAAATCAGTTTCTTTCCTTCTCTTTCTTGGTCGTGAATTTTGTCTCACCAGCATCAACAGTGTTCCAGAAGCCTTGATTCTTAGAATATTGTAAACTGCACAGCCAGCCACTCCCAGGATGTGGACTTAGACAGCTTGAGTGAGTGGACAAATACATTGACATGATTTCACTGTCTCCAGCTCCTTCTCTTGGACCACTCTATTCTTGTACAAGACCAGAAAGCACCTCCTCCCTCACTTCCCAGAGTTCAGTTCTCAGCCTCACTCCATTCAGACAAAGTTTCACCTTTCTGCTACTCACTTCATAGGTCTGTGAAACCTCCTGTATTTATACCAGCTGAAATCCTAGTCAGCTGATTCAGCCACTTATGGCTAGGAAACTAGTTCTGACTAACTACCTAATTAACAAATTACAAACAAAGGCAAGTGGAGTGCAGCTGAGATAACTGAGTGAAGACTTGGAATTTGGTGGTTGGGCGTGCGGGGGTGTTAAAGTGTTAATTTTTACTCTTAAATTTTGTTCTTAAAAGCTAATCTAGTCTGTAATTAGCAGTAACTGGAAAGTACTGTGCAGGCAGGCTGAGTTCTTTCATTCTGGCAATTTAGACAAGGTAAACTCACTCTCAGCTGTAGGAGCTGAGTAGTTAACTAGCTAACTGCCTGAACCTGGTTACTGAAGCCGCAGTTCAGTCTACAATGGATTCAGGATTCTTTAGTGCAGCCAAGGCAAACGGAGTTCAGCTGAGCTAACTGAGTGGAGACTTGGAGATTGGTGAGAGGGGAAGTTCAGTGAAGCAGGGAAGGAGGTGTTTATTTCCTCTTTCTATCTTTCTCACCCCATAGGAATTGGTTCTTGCTCCAGTCCAGGGAAAGGAGTGAGCAATTTGGTGAGTATCGGGCTAGTGAATAAGCTCCATTCTATCCCTAAGGCTTTAAAAGGTACACAAATTTGTGGTAAAGTTAATAAAATATACAAGGAAACGACATAGGTAAATGATTAATATAATTGAGTAATTATTTAAAACACATTAAGGATGGCAGGGCAGGTGATGTGTCGAGGCTGCAGCATGTGGGAGCTCCTGGATAACATTGTGATCCAGGTCAAACACGTCTGCAGTAAGTGTTTGTAGCTTGAGGAGCTTTGGCTCAGAGTCATTGAGCTGGAGGCTGAACTGCAGACACTGCGGCACATCAGGGAGGGGGAAAGTTACCTGGATGCTTTATACCAGGAGGCAATCACACCTCTTAAGACCGGGTCTTCAGATTTGGTCAGTGGCCAGGGACAGGAGGGTATGACTGCGAGTGAGGAAGATAAGGGGACCCAGAGGGCAGGAGTGCAGGAGTGTGAGCCTCAGCAATTATTTAACAGGTTTGAGGTTCACTCAGCTTGTTTGGATGAGAGCAGAGACAGCAGTGTGGATGAGCAAACAGACCACGGCATCGTAGTACAGGAAGCCATTCAAATTGGGGGAGCAAAAGTGAACATAGTGGTAGTAGGGGACAGTATAGTGAGGGGGATTGACACTGTTCTCTGTAGCAAAGAGCGAGAGTGCAGATGGTTGTGTTGCCTGCCCGGTGCCAGGGTTCTGGCATCTGCTCAGGGTTGGAGAGGAATTTGCAGTGGGTGTGGTGGTTCCAGTGGTCGTGGTCCATGTAGGTACCAAGAAAAAGGCAGGATGAGGAAGGAGGCTCTGCATAGTCAGTACGAGGAACTAGTCACCAAACTAAGAAGCAGAACCTTAAAGGTAATAATCTCTCTGTGGTAATTATAGTTTGGATAAACTTAGGACTGTAGCTTTAAGAATGATCCTGTGTTGTAAGATCACATGATTTGTGTAAATCAACATCTCAGCAGCGCAGGGAACCTCTAGGGGAGAGTTCTTCTTTAGTTACGGAGTATGATGCACATATGTAAGTTGCTGCTGCTGTCTTGTAAATAAAGTTCACTGTGTCCACTCAGAAAAGTTGTCTGGAAGATCAACTCTATAACAAACTGGCGATGAGGAACATCAGATGCGCTGCTGTAACTTGCTCAGAGATTGTCGGTATCTAAGTTCATTAAAAAGAAAAGAAGATATTCTGATCTGAAATGCCACAGTTTGGCAGAACCAATCCCTTTGAACAAATCACAAACGATTATTCTCAATATATAGATCAACTTGCGTTCTACTTTCAAGCCAACAAAATCACAGAGGTGGGAAGGAGGAGAGCGATTCTCTTGAGTATTTGTGGAGGCAGGACCTACTGTTTAATCTGAAGCTTGAAGGCCCCCAGTGCTCTAGATTCATAGACTTTCAGTCAATTAGTAGACCTCATTCAGGGACATTTTCAACCCAAGCCCTCAGTCACAATGCAGAGATTCCGGTTTAATTGATGGAATGGAGTCCCAGGGGAGTCCATTGCTATCTACATGGTGAAATTAAAACAACTAACGGAAGATTGTGAATTGGGTGAAACCCTGAATGACATGCTCAGAGATTGTTTGGTATGTGGCGTGCAGGAGGATGCTATTCAGCAAAGATTGCTGGCTGAAGTGGATCTTGATTTTAAGAAAGCGTTAGAAATAGCGCTGGTGATGGAAAGCTCCGGAAGGGATTCACAAGCAATTCAAGGGGCACAAAATAGCGCTGTCCTCCTAGTTGGGCAGGAACAGTCAGCAGAAAGTGGCGTGAAAAGCCAGAACTCTGCTATGAAGTGGGAAACAGCCCCTGCAAGCCAAAAAATGCGAGGAAATCGCTCAGCAACAAAATCAAAAATGAATTTGTATCGACTTGGAAACAATCATTCTTCTAGCGGTTGGCAATTTAAAAAAGTAGAGTGTTATTTTTGTCACAGGAGTGGACACATATTGAAACATTGCAAAGTGAGATTTAAACAGGCCTCCAAACAACAATCGAAGTTCAATGAAGTCTGTAGTGTAGAAGAGCCGGAAAGAACCAATTCTGACATTTATTCATTATTCAACATGAAAGTTGGAAAGACAGAGCCAATTATTGTCACAGTGCAAATGAATGGTAAACAATTAAAAATGGAAGGAGACACAGGTATTTCTCCCACTGTAATAGGAGAACACACTTTCAGATATTTAAATAAAGGTGATCAACAATTAAATTTGGAACAAACATCTGCCAACTTGAAAACATATGCAGATGAAGAAATCCAGGTAATAGGTATCACTAGAGCAACTGTTCATTCTAGACACCAATTGGCACAGCTACCAGTGATGGTGGTAGGAGGTGAAGGACCAAGCCTTCTAGGGTGTGATTGGTTGAAAGAGATTAAATTAAACTGGTCCGAAATCTTCCAGTTGCGAGCAGGGACACCACTCGAGTTGCTAATAAAATATGACACTGTCTTCAAGGATGAACTGGGAAAAATCCAAGGCCTACAGGCCAGGATTTATGTGGGCCCAGAAGCAACCCCTCGCTTCTTGAAAGCAAGACCGGTGCCATACGCCCTGAGAGAGAAGTTTGATGCTGTGTTGTACCGGCTAGAGAGGCTGGGTATCATAAGATTGGTCCAGTTCTCAAAGTGGGCAGCACCCAAATTCCTTAAACCAAACCAGACCATCCGGATCTGCGGGGACTATAAACTAACAATCAACGGAGCAGCCAAACTGGACAGGTACCCCATTCCCAAGATTGAAGACCTATAGCAGGAAGTACAACGTATATAAAGCTTGACATGAGTCATGCATATCAGCAACTGGAGTTGGAAGATGCCTCCTGGGAATTTGTGACCATAAATACCCACAAAGGGTATCAACATACATGCCTGCCCTTCGGTGTCTCCTCGGCCTGTGCCATTTTCCAAAGGACAATTGAGAGCTTACTACAGGGCCTACCTCAAGTAATGGTCTACCTGGACAACGTACTGATAACTGGGTTCACAGAAAAGGAACACTTGGCAAACCTGGAGGAAGTTTGGGAACAATTTTTGGAAGCAGGAGTGTTCCTGAAGAAGGAAAAATGCACTTTTCAGGCAAACAAAGTCATTTATTTGGGCCTCTGGGAAGATGCCCAAGGGTTACACCCTGTTGTGGAGAAAGGTAAAGCAATAAGAGAGGCACCTGCACCTAAGAACATCTCTGAACTTAAATCATTTTCAGGGATGGTAAATTATTATGGGCGATTTCTACCAAATTATTCCACAGTTCTAGCCCCTCTACATTCTCTGCTAGGAAAAAAACAGGGTTGGTTTTGGAAGTCACCCCAAGAAGAAGCCTTTGTGAAAGTAAAACAGCTCTTATACTCTTCAAATTTGTTAGTGCATTATGACCAGACAAAGGAATTGGTGCTAACCTGTGACGGGTCCCCCTATGGATTGGGAGCGGTCCTATCTCACAAAATGGATGACAGCACCGAGAGGCCATTAGGCTATGTATCCAGGACACTTATCACAGCTGAAAAAGGATATTCTCAGCTCCAAGAGGAAAGTGTGTTCATTATTTTTGGCATAAAACAAATTCCACCAATACGTGCACAGGCGACATTTCACGATCGTATTAGACCACAAACCACTTTTGGGTCTTTAGTGAGGAAAAGGCTATATCACCCATAGCGTCAGCACGAATATAACGATGGGCCATAATTTTGGCAGCATATGAATAACCTTTGTACATAGACCAGGGATTCATATAGCAAATGCCGATGCCCTAAGTCGCCTTCCTTTACAAGAGAACAATGACCACATCCCAATTCCTCAAGCACTCATATTAGTAATGAATTTCCAAGATTCCTCGCCAGTCTGTGCCAGGCAGATAAGAAACTGGACGAATTGTGATCCAGTCCTGTCTCGAGTGAGAGACTAAGTGTTACATGGCTGGTCCCAGGAACCAGTCTCTGATGAATTGAAGCCATTTTGCAACCGAAGATACGAGATGAGCAGTCAAGATGGTATTCTATTATGGGGTGTATGAGTGGTAGTTCCTTCACAAGGAAGGGAACCACTCTTAGTAGAGCTACACATGCCCATCCAGGAATCTCACGCATGAAGACGATAGCGCAAAGTTTTCTTTGGTGGCTGGGGATGGAAGGTGATATTGGACGGGTGGTAAAACACTGTGTGCAATGTCAACAGCTGCAAGAGTTACCAGTGGCAGTCCCGTTACACCCATGGGAGTGTCCTGGTAGTTACCCCCCTCCCCCCCCTCTATCAACATCATGGGTGGAATTTTCCCAGGTTGGCACTAAGTGCGGTAGCGGGTGGGTAAAATGATGTTTTACCCGTGGGCCTCGATGTCGGGTTTTCGCACTGTATCATCCCAAACCCGGCACATTATTTCTGCATTCCTGGGAAACCTGCTGTTTCCATGGCGAACGGGCTCCCATTCACCCGCCTGCCATCACCCAGCCGCTGCATCTCGCCGGGCACCATGTTTAAAGTCCAGCCACAAGCACATATTTCAGTTCATCCAGACCACCACTGCTGCATGGAAGACATGGCCCTGAAACTAAAGAGAACTGCAGCCCCAGATTCAGCCACACGTTCCTCGAGAACCTTTTGGATGCCGTAGAGACCTGCCAGGATGTCCTCTACGCCCGCTCTGGCCGCAGGATGGACAGCAACAGCAACAGGTGCTGAAGGTGGATAAAGGATCAGATACTTTAACAGTTTTATGGCTGCATCTCTATGATATGACCCTGATCACAAAGAACAAGTGAGCTGCCCTCGGCCAGACAGGAGTCAGACATTCTCAGAGGCTGTGTGAAGATTTATGGAGTGTGCGCAGTGCATGGTCATCATCATCTTCCTGTAATTGAGTGACTATTAGGGCCTCCCCTGCGTCTCCATGACAGGAGCATTCTCACATTCTGCCATAAGCCAGACAGGAGTCAAACGTTCACAAATGCGATGTGAGGGACTATGGTGTCTCCTCACTGCATGTCGTCATCATCCTCCATAAATCTAGCAACTCGAGACGATGGCATCCGTGACCTCATGGATGCATTTATGGGTCGAGGCTTGTGATGCCCTGCAGAGGTCACCTGTGCAGCTCTTAAAGGAGCCATTGGTGTCGAAATTGAGCGCTGTGGTCACTTTCATGGCCACTGGCAGTGGATGCCCTCCATGCCCCTGTGGTGCCAAATCCTGCAGTAGCTGGCAGATGTGCCCAGACATGCACAGTCTGCAGAGACACTGGTTCTTGGTCATCTGCAGGAATGAAAGGCGGCGTCTATAGACCCTGGGTGTCGCTAGGCGCCAACCAGCCAGGGCTCGCTCTGGCTCTTGGGCTGCGTGTGCGGGAGCCACAGCCCCACTTCTTCCTGAGGTTGCTGCTCCTGCCTCTGCGCATCCAGGAGCCTCAGTCACTCTCTCCTCCGTCGTCTTCGCTCTCTGTAGGCCATCAGGCATACAGCTAGTTCACCAGGCTCCATGATCCTAATGTACTCCTCCTGCTGGGTTAAAGAGAGAGACACCTGGTTAGCATGGGTGTACTAAGAACCTGTCCTGGTTAAGTGTGACGGCCCCTTAACATTTCCCGGAGAGAGCTGATCCCCACTTGGATGGCCAGAGATTAGTGCGCTGCATGGCTGCCCTGTTAGCTTGAACCATGGGGGAGGCTGGTCCAAACCGGGATGTTTACATTGCAAGAGGCTGTGAACACCTCCAGCAGTGACTGCTCCATGGCCAGCTTTAGCGAGGAGATTGTACAACGTGTGCAGTCCAACTGCTCTGCAGTCCACTAAAGTGCTCCTGAATGTGCAGTCTGTGCTGGGGGGAGCTCTGGAGAACTTGGTGGCTCTTTGATGCCTCTGCGTTGCTTGAGTGGGCAGATAAGCTCGGAGCCCGACCCCAATCATATCAATGTGGCTGTGCCTGAACTGTCTGAGTTTCAGAGGAATGGTCACTTCATACAGGTTTCCCTAATACGAGGTATTCAACTCCGAATTCCCCTCAAAGTGCAGCCGCCAAGTGCAGGTCGTTTCTGTGCTGTTGTGAAACACGTCAGCGTGCTTTCCCACCGACCTGGACGCACAATCCAGCGGGAGAGGTGTTGGGGGAAGGGTGATTCCGGCGGCCTGGCCGGAAAATGATGGGCTGATGTATGACAATGAGGTTCCCGATGTCCGATGGCGGGAAACACGGCCGCTGTCGGCAGGCTGAGCGGACGGTCGAGAACTGGTTTCCCGCCATCGTGGCCATATTGTCCGCTCATGCCACCGATCACGCCCAATGCCAGCGGGCATGGAAAATTCCACCCCATGGGGGCTGACCATTGACTAGAAATTGAACTGGACCAGCCAAAAACATACTGTGGCTACAAGAACAGGTCAGGGTCTCGGAATTCTGCAGTGAGTTACTCATCACCTGATTCCTCAAAGCCTGTACCATCCACAAAGCACATGTCCGGAGTGTGATGGAATACTCTGCACTTCCCGAAGTGAGTGCAGCTCCAACAACACTCAAGAAGCTGGACACCATCCAGGACAAAGCAGCCGGCTTGATTGGCACCCCATTCGCCACCATCAACATCCACTCCCCCCACCACCAATGCACAGTGCCCGCAGTGTGTACCATCTACAGGATGCACTGCACAAACTCACCAAGGCTCCTTCGACAGCACCTTCCAAACCCACAGCCACTCCCACCTTGATGGACAAGGGCAGTAGATGCGTAGAAACACCACCATCTTCAAGTTCCCCTCTAAGCTACACACAATTAAGATTTGGAACTATATTGCTGTTCCTTCACTATTGCTGGGTCAAAATCCTGGAACTCTCTTCCTTATAGTACAGTGGGTGAAGCTACACCACATGGACTGCAGCGGTTCAAGAAGGCAGCTCAACACCACCTTCTCAAGGACAATTAGGGAAGGGCAATAAATGGTGGTCCAGCCAGTGATGCCCACATCCCATGAAAGAATAAATGACTAACACTGAAAGAAACTACAATTTACTGTTACACTTAAGTTAAACATAAAATGCAAACTCAACTAGATTTTAGAAAGGAATCAATCCTTAAAATTCTTTCACTTCCCAAATTCCCGGAGCTAAACACTTAAACTCGCTGCACTCAGACAAAGCTTAATGCTGTGGACTCCTTGTGTGGCTCCAGTGTCACCTTTTGTTTTATAATGCTCCTGTTAAGAGTCTTGGAATGTTTTAATACACTGAAAGTGCTGTGTAAAGATGTTATTGTTGTTGAAATAGTCAGCATGGCTGGAAGAAACTATGGAGCGAGAAACAGAGCTAATGTTTCCGGTCCATGGATCTACATCATTACCGGGGGCGCTTGGGGAATTTTAATTATTTTAGCCAGACATTGAAAGGCTGGAGAGGAGCATTTGGATCAACACTGACATCATCAACAATTTCAGTATCATCCTTTTAGCATTTAATCTGTCCTGCCTTCCATCATATCATAGACCTTCCCTTTGAAAGAACATTTGTTCTTTCAGGTACAATCATTTCAATGAAATGACAGCAAAATGCTGCAGATGCTGGAAATCTGAAATAAAAACAAAAACTGCTGGAAAAGCTCCGCAGACCCGGCAGCGCCTGTGGAGCAAGGAGCAGAGTTAACGTTTCGAGTCCGTGTGACTCTTCTTCAGAGCTGCTTTTTTTGTGAGGACTAAAGGAGGTGCTGATAGCGGCAGAATGTGTTAATAGCAGAACAAGGGTCAGCGCTCTGTGAAAGCACAACATAGAAACAAGTGACAGAAAGCCCTGTGGGAGCAGGGGTGGGGGGAAAAGGATTTTAAAAATCAATGAATAAATAAAAATAAATATATAAAACTAAAAATGAAAATAAATAAGTAGAAAAATTTTAATTAAATTGAAATAAAGAAAGTGGGATTAATAAAGGATTAGAGATGGTTGAGAGAGTTTATGGTCTGAAGTTGTTGAACTCAATGTTCAGTCCGGAAGGCTGTAAAGTGCCTAATCAGAAGATGAGGTGATTTTCCTCCAGTTTGCGTTGAGCTTCACTGGAACATTGCAGCAGGCTACGGAGAGACATGTGGGCATGAGAGCTGGATGGTGTGTTGAAATGGCAAGCGACAGGAAGGTCTGGGTCATAGAAACATAGAAACATTGAAAATAGGAGCAGGAGTAGGCCATTCGGCCCTTCGAGCCTGCCCCACCATTCATTATGATCATGGCTGATCATCCAACCCTGCTCCCGCTTTCTCCCCATATGCTTTGATCCCTTTCTCCCCAAGTGATAGATCTAACTCCTTCTTGAAAACATACAATATTTTGGCCTGAACTACTTTCTGTAGTAGCAAATTTCACAGGCTCACCAGTCTCTGGGTGAAGAAATTTCTCCTCGCCTCAGTCCTAAATGGTCCACCCCGTATCCTCAGACTGTGACCCCTGGTTCCGGACTCCCCCACCATCAGGAACATCCTTCCTGCATCCACCATATCTAGCCCTGTTAGAATTATATAGGTTTCTATGAGAGCCCCCCTCATTCTTCTGAACTCCAGAGAATATAATCTTAATCGACTCAATCTCTCCTCATATGTCAGTCCCGCCATCCCAAGAATCAGCTGGTAAACCTTCGCTGCACTCCCTCTATAGCAAGAACATCCTTCCTCAGATAAGGAGACCAAAACCGCACACAATATTCCAGGTATGGTCTCACCGAGGCCCAGTATAATTGCAGCAAGACATCCCTGCTCCTGTATTCGAATCCTCTCACTATGAAGGCCAACATACCATTTGCCTTCTTTACCGCCTGCTGCACCTGCATGCTTACCTTCGGCGACTGGTGTACAAGGACACCCAGGTCTCGTTGCACATTCCCCTCTCAGAATAAATAAAATTTATTAACTCATTCAACAGATTTATCTTTAAATCTGTCGCTAGGTTAAAATCCGGGTAGGGGGAGGGAAAGAGGATCTGATTCTCCCACTCGAACAACCTCCTATCCACCAGTCCTCCAATAGCCCAGCGTCCATCATGCTCCTCATCCTCCAGTCAATTTATAGCCATTCAGGTAATAATCTTCCTTCCTGTTTTTGCTACCAAAGTGGATAACCTCTCATTCATCCACATGATGCTGCATCTGCCATGTATCTGCCCACTCACTCAGCTTGTCCAAATCACACTGAAGCATCTCTGCATCCTCCTCACAGCTCACCCTCCCACCCAGCTTTGTGTCGTCTGCAAATTTGGAGATATTACATTTAATTCCCTCATCTAAATCATTAATATATATAGTGAATAGCTGGGGTCCCAGCACCGATCCCTGCGGTATCCCACTAGTCACTGCCTGCCATTCGGAAAAAGACTCGTTTATTCTTACTCTTTGTTTCTGCCAACCAGTTTTCTATCCATCTCAATACACTACCCCCAATCCCACGCGCTTTCATTTTTCACGCTAATCTCTTATGTGGAACTTTGTTGAAAGCCTTCTGAAAGCCCAAATAAACCACATCGACTGGCTTCCCCTCATCAGCTCTGCTAGTTACATCCTCGAAAAATTCCAGTAGATTTGTCAAGCATGATTTCCCTTTCGTAAATCCATGCTGACTCTGTCCGATGCTTGTGGACAGGCCGAAGGTGTTCCGCAAAGCGGTCACCCAGTCTGCGTTTGGTGTCCCCAATGTAGAGGAGACCGCGTTAGCAGCAGCGAATGCAGTCGACCAAATTGAAGGAGGTGCAAGTGAAGCACTGTTTCACCTGAAAGGAGTGTTTAGGCCCTTGGACGGTGAGGAGGGAGGAGGTAAAAGGGCAGGTGTTGCACCTTCTGTGATTGCATAGGAAGGTGCCGTGGGAAGGGGATGGAGGAGTGGATCAGGGTGTAGGGAGGGAACGGTCCCTACGGAATGCTGGTAGGGGGGGTGGGTGAGGGGAAGATATGTTTTGTGTTGGCATCATGTTGGAGTTGGCGGTAATGGTGGAGGATGATCCTTTGAATGCGGAGGCTGGTGGAGTGAAAAGTGAGGACAAAGGGGACACGATCATGGTTCTGGGAGGGAGAGGAAGCGGTGAGGGCAGAGGTGTGGGAGAGGGGTTGGACATGGTTGAGGGCCGTGTCAACCACAGTGACGGGGAATAATCGGTTAAGGAAAGAGAATGACATGCCAGATACGCCGTTTTGGAAGGTAGCACCATCGGAACAGATGCAACGGAGGTGAAGGAACTGAGAGAATGGGATGGAGTCTTTACAGGAGTCAGGGTGTGAGGAGCTGGAGTCGAGGTAGCTGTGGGGGTCAGTGGGCTTGTAATGAATATTGGTGGACATTCTACCTCCATAAATGGAGACAGAAAGGTCAAGGAAGGGAAGGGAAGTGTCAGAATGGACCATGTGAAGGTGAGAGAGGGGTGGAAATTGGATGCAAAATCGATAAGTTTTCCAGGTACCGATGAGAGTACAAACCGACACCGATACAGTCATCAATGCATTGAAAATAGTGATGTGGGAGGGGGCCTGAGTAGGACTGGAACAAGGAACGTTCCACATATCCCACAAAAAGACAGGCATAACTGGGGCCCATGCGGGTACCCACAGTATCACAGTATCTTTACAGTGTAGAAGGAGGCCATTCGGCCCATCGAGTCTGCACTGGCTCTCTGAAAGAACATTCTGCCTCTTCCCACTCCCCTGCATTATCCCCATAACCTTGTACATTCTCTCTTTTCCGTTAGCAATCCAATTGCCTTTTGAATACCTTGATCGAACCTGCCTCCACCACCCTCTGGGTGAAAAAAATTTTCCTCCTTCTACTCCTTTTGCCCATTATTTTGAATCTGTGCCCTTTGGTTCTTGATGTTTTCTTGAGTGGGAACAGTTTCTCACTATTTACCCTGTCCATATCCCTCAGGATCTTGAATACCTCTATCAAGTCTCCTCTCAGCCCTCTTTCTTCCAAGGAAAAGTGTCCCAATCACTCCAGTCTATCCTCATAGCTGCAGTTGTTCATCCCTAGAATCATTCTCATTAATCTCCTTTGTACTCTTTCCAATGACTTTACGTCCTTCCTCAAGTATGGTGCCCAGAATTGGACCCAGTACTCCAGATGAGGCCTAACTAGTGTCTTATGCAAGTTCAGCATGATCACCTTACCCCTGTACTCAATGTCCCTATTAATAAAGCCCAAGATACTATATGCTTTATTAATTGCTCTCTCAACATGCCCTGCCATCTTCAATGACCTATGTACGCATACACCGAGGTCCCTCTGTTCCTGCACCTCCCTTTGTTTTAGATGGTCTCACCATCTTTTTCCTGCCACTTCTCTGCATTGAACTTCATCTGCCACTTGTCTACCCAATCCACCAACGTGTCTATGTCCTTTTGAAGTTCAAGACTATCTCCATCACAGTTGACAACATTTCCAATCTTCGTATCATCTGCAAATTTGGAAACCATGCCCTGCACACAACAGTCTAGGTCCTTAATATATATCATGAAGAATAAGTGTCCCAATTCTGACCCTGGGAGACTTCACTACAAACCTTTCACAATCAGAAAAACCACCATTTAACGCTACTCTCTGTTTCCCGTCACTCAGCCAATTTCTTATCCAAGTGCCTACTTTCCCTTTTATTCCATGACCTAGAATTTTTCTCACAAGTCTGTTGTGTGGCACTGTATCAAAAGCCTTTTTTAAAAATCCATATACACCACATCAACAGTGTTTCCCTTATCAACCTTCTCTGTTACTTCCTCAAAAAATTCCAGCAAGTTAGTTAAACATGATTTTCCCTTAATGAATCCATGCTGGCTTTCCCTCATTATCATGTACTTGTCTAAGTGACTATTGATTTTACCCCATCCTGTAGTTTCCAGAAGTTTCCCTACCACTGAGGTCATTCTGATTGCTCTGTAGTTGCCGGCTTAATCCTTGCACCCCTTTTTAAACAAGGGTGTAACATTTGCAATTCTCCAGTTGTGTGGCACCTCCCCTGTGTCTAAGGAAGACTGGAAGATTATCATTATTTCCTCTGCAATTTCCACTCACGTCTCTCTGTACTCTTGGATGCATCTCATCCGGTTCTGGTACCTTATCTATTTTAAGTAAAGATAGTCTTTCCAACACCTCCTTCCTCTTGATTGTAAGTTTTTCTAGTGTACCAGTTACCTCCTCTCTCACCTTGGCCTGGGTAGGATCCTCTTCCTTTGTAAAGACAGATGCAGAGTACTCGGACAACACCTGCACTATTTCTCCAGCCTCCATATGCAAGTCCCATTTTTTGCCCCTAATCAACCCTACTCTTTCTTTTACCACCCTTTTATTATTTACATGCTTGTAGAAGACCTTGGGATTTCCTTTTCTGTTCGCTGCCGGCCTCTTTTCATGCTCTCTCTTTGCTTTTCTTATTAGTTTTTTCATTTCCCCCCGGTCCTGCCATATTGAGGCTGATTTTACATTGTATTTTCAACAGACATCTGTTGTGTGCGCACTTCCTCCTTTTCATCTTCTATCTCTCTCATCATCCAGGGTTCTCTGGATTTATTTGTCCTACCTTTCCCCTTCAGGGAATATCCCTTGACATTTGCTGCAATACTTTTTCTTTAAAGGTGGCCCATTGTCGGCCACCGTCTTTTCTGCCAACATTTGATTCCCACTCACTCATCTCAGATGCCTTCTCATCCCATCGAACTTGGCTTTCCCGCAATTAATTATCCCCGTTCTGGATTGTTCCCTGTCCTTTTCCATGATTAACCTAAACCTTATGATACAATGGTCACTGTCCCCTAGAGGCTCTCCCACTGATATTTGATCCACTTGGGCCAACTCATTCCCCAGAACCAGGTCCAAAAGTACATGTCCTCTAGTTGGACTGGAAACATACAGATGCAGAAAATTATCTTGAACACATTCCAGGAACTCTTGCCTACTTTTCCCTTTGTATTATTCCTATCCCAGTCCATATTCGGATAATTGAAGTCTCCCATTCTGATTACTCTATAACTCTTGCACCTCTCCATAATTTCTTTGCAAATTTGTTTCCCCATATCCCTTCCACTAGTTTGTGGTCTGTGTCGTATATAATCAATGTTACTGCACCTGTTTCATTCCTTACCTCCAGCCAGAGAGATTCTGTCCTTGACCCCTCTGGAACATCTTCTCTCTCCAATCCTGTAATGCCATCTTTAACCAGAATTGCCACTTCCCACTGCCACCCTAACCCCCACCACCACATTTTCTTCCTTTCCTGTCTCTCCTGAACACCTTGTACCAGGAATATTTAGCCCAGTCCTGCCTTTCTTTGAGCCAGGTCTCTGTTATAACAATAGTATCACATAATTCCATTTGTTAACCTGTGCCTGCAGTTCACCAATCTTATTAACCACACTCCGTGCTTTCACACACATGCACATTAGCCCTGATTTAGGCTTTTTATCCTTTCCCCCTCATTCTGGTCCCATCTAATGACTTGCTGTTGCCTACTCTAGTTCTAACAAACTCTCCAAGGTTCTATTAACCTTGATACAACTGGCTGATATATCCTTGGTATCAGTTGATGCTTCCCTACTCCCCACTGCCAGTTTTTCTCCTCTCCACTCTGAATTTCCCCTCAGGGTCCCATCCCCATACCAATCTAGTTTAAACCCTCCCCAATAGCACTAGCAAAGCTCCCCGCGAGGACATTCATCTCAGTCATATTCAGGTGTAGATCGTCCAGCTTGTACAGGTCCCACCTCCCCCAGAACCTGACCCAATGCCTCAGAAATCTAAAGCCCTCCCTTCTCCTCCATTTCTCTAGCCACGTGTTGAACTGCTCAATCTTCCTATTCTTGTGCTCACTGGCACGTGGCACTGGGAATAATCCTGTCATTACTGTTCTTGAGGTCCTGCTTTTTAATTATCTTCTTAACTCCCTAAAATCTGGTTTCAGGACCTCATCCCTTTTCCTACCTATATCATTGGTACCAATGGGGACCACGACCTCTGGCTGTTCACCCTCCCCCAAAAGCATGTTCTGCAGCTGCCCTGTGACATCCTTGACCCTGGCACCAGAGAGGCAACATACCATCCTGGAGTCATGTCTATGGCCACAGAAATGCCTGTTTGCTCCTCTAACTATGGAATCCCCTACTACTATAGCACTCCCGCCCTTCCTCCTCCCCTCCTGTGCAGCTGAGCCACCTGTGGTGCCATGAACTTGGCTCTTGATATCGCCCTCCGAGGAACCATCTCGCTCACCAGTATCCAAAATGGAAAAGCAGTTAGAGAGTGAGGTAGCCTCAGCAGATTCCTGCACTACCTGCCTGTTTCTCCTAGATACTCTGGCGGTCACCCATTCCCTCTCTGTGTTCTTCGAACCTGCTGTGTGACTACCTCTCTAAAAGTGCTATCCACGTTATCCTCGGCCTTGTGGATGTACTGCAGTGACTCCAGCAGCCACTCAAGCTCCCCAAATCAGAGCTCAACTTTCTGCCACTAGTGACGCTTCCTGCAGATATGATCATTGAGTCCACTCTGTGCCTGCGCGACTTCCCACATCCCACAGGATGTACATTCCACATGGCCGAGCTGCGCTGACATACCTTAAACTTTGTATGAAGCATTTACTACGGTATTTATTTTATAATTTATTCTAAATTACTCATTTAAAAAAATTATTTTCTTAATTAATTTGGAATATTTCCCACGTATAGTACAGTACTGTGTTTATTAAATGCTAGCATCACCCACAATTACAACTAAAAGTTACACATTCCTTAATTACACGGGTATGTGTTTTAAGTATTTATTTTAATTATTTTATTTTAGCTATTTTATTTTACTTATTTTGTTGTATATATATTTTTTATTTTAAAGTTTTACTTCTTGTTATTTACAAGACCTACTTTAACTCCTGCATCCTAAGCTGGCTTTTAACACACTAACCCTTACACCAAGCTCTTACCAGCCAATCAGCTTACTGGTTTCATGTGATGTCACAGTTGCTTTTACCACTCAGCTTCTACAGAAGCTGAAATGCTCCTGGTTCCAGACTTGCCTCTGCTCCACTCTCAGGCAAGAAAGGCTGTGCTCTGAGCCCAAGTATCTATTTATGCTGATCCTGGTTCCTGACTTGCCTCTGCTCCGCTCCCATAGCCACACCTTTTAGTTGGAGGAAGTGAGACAAGTTAAAGGAAAAGTTATTCAGTGGGAGAACAAGTTCAGCCAGACAGAGGAGAGTGGTGGTGGATGAGGATTGTTTGGGCCTCATTTCAATATATGACTGAATTCAATAACAAATGTTAAAACCTTAATAAGTTCTCAATCAAGCTAGTAACTTTGTTCTCAACCTGATGTATTTTACCCCACTTTATTTTCCTTCTTCACAGTTAACTTAATGGCGATTAGAATACTGTCTCAGCAAAAGTGCGGTCTCTCCAGATGTGTTACTTGCTACCTGGTGGCCATGGCAGTGGCAGATCTACTGGTCATTATCCTGGACCTGATATTAAGACACATACCAATTGTTTATGGGGAGCAGTTCCAGTTCCTGTTTTCCATTCCCGTGTGTAACATACACGCTGTTTTCCTTTATGTAGCCACTGACTGTTCTGTCTGGTTCACTGTCACTTTCACCATTGACCGATTTGTGGCCATTTGTGTCCAGAAGCTGAAAAGTAAATATTGCACTGAGAAAACAGCGACTGTGGTTCTGGGAACAGTGACTGTGCTGAGCTGTTTAAAGAACATTTTCTGGTATTTTATGTTCATAGGTGAATATTTGCTGTTGAATGTCCCCTGGTTTTGTGATGTAACAGGGGGTATTCAGTATTCTCAAGTCTGGGGATCAATCGAGTTCCTCCATAATATTCTAAACCCAGCGGTCCCATTTGTTCTGATTTTGCTGCTCAATGTTTTCACTGTCAGACACATTTTAGTGAGCGGCAGAGCCCGCAGGAGACTCCGGGCTGACAGCAGTGGGGAGAGTCCCAGAGACCCAGAGATGGAGAGTCGAAGGAAATCCATCATTTTACTGTTTGTTATCTCGGCAAATTTCATCCTGTTATGGACGACGTTAATGGTTTATTCCGTGTGGTACCGGATGTGGGATTTGGGATATGATTCTGTTTGGATTGATGAAGTTGTGCTGGAACTGGGCTTCATGCTGCAGCTCCTGAGTTGCTGCACAAACACTTGTATTTATGCCGTGACCCAGACTAAGTTTAGAGAACATCTGAAGGATATGCTGAAGTATCCCTTCACCCAAATTGTTCGACTCATTCATTGATCAGAAAAACTGAATCACTGAGAGCTTCAAGCACCTTCTCATTTTATTTCACATTTCCAGCAGGGGCCATGTCCTGTTCCCCATGGTGATAGGGAATGGGGGTGGGTCCTGTTTCCCACAGTGACAGTGAAGTGAGGGTACAGCCTGCGGCCAATAGTGATGGGAGACTGAGGGTGGGGCCTGTTCCCATGGTGAAAAAGAATTAGGGGAGAGGCCTGTTGCCAAGGTGACATGGAACTGGGAATTGGGAGATTTCCACATGGTGACAGGACGTAGGGGAGGGCATTGGGTGATCTCTGGCACGGGATCAGCTCACTCAACGCAGGCCCGGGATGGAGCTCCGTGCTCCGTTTGGCTCGCTATCACACCAGGAGACTTCAGCTAACACAGCATAATCTGGAGCCTGGGCCTGTCCTGCTCTGGGGGCTCAGTAACAAACCCCATGAGATGAACTTTTAATAAACACTGCGGTGTATTTAACTCCTTGTCAAACACTGTGAGGCAGCTTTCAGTTTTTAGGTTGATTTCACAGGCAATCTCCAGCTCTGAATTCCTCAGCAGAGAGCTTCTGATCTCCAGATAGTCGGAGTCCGGATGGATGTACCCCGGAAGATGCGCCATGGGACATTATCGGAAGTCCCAACGCACTGACTCTGCGGGAACTGCCAGGGAAGTTTGAACATCTGATGGGCAATTCACCTGCTCACTGGGACCCTCCGCAAAAGTCTCCAACTTCAAACAGTTCCCGTGTACTTACCTGAATAGATAACCAGGAAATGTTAGACCGATGAAAACCTAGTCTAACTCCTGGGTAACTGCACAGCTGACCGACCAATCACTCACCATGTCCCCCCCACCTGACTGCCTCGTGACCCCCAACTACCCCCTGACACCTGACTCCCCATTGACCTCCCAACACCCCCAACTCGACCTGACTAGCTGCTCCACCCGACTCCGCCGACGCACCCTATTCCCCCGACTCAACCTGACTAGCCTTTGCCCCAGCTACCCGCTTACCCACCTGCCAAACTGCCCACCTCACCCACCTGCCAACCTACCCAGCTTCCACCTTACCTACCTGACATCCTATCCCCTTACCCATTTACCTCACACAACCTACCCCCTTGCCCGCCCACCCCCATTACTCACTTACCTTCTCTCTGTAGCTTTCCAAAGAAGCTTTGGGACATTTAAACTCTTTACTTACTGGTCAAAGTCCTGGAGCTCCCTTCCTAACAGCGCTGTGCGTGTACCTACACCACATGAACTGCAGTGGTTCAAGAAGGCAGCTCACCACCTCCCTCTCGAGGGCCACTAGGGATGGGCAATAAATGCTGCCCCAGCCAGTGAAGCCCACATCCAGTGAATGAATAACAAAAAATCCGGGAGCTGGTGTTGTAAAAAGGGGGCGTGGCCTGTCCTCTCCCAACGATCCGACGCTAGGAAGAAGCAGTTCCATTTCAGGCTCGCTCCGCATTTCTGGAGAAGCCGGGATGGGAAGACCTGGTCAGGAACGCCGCGCTCCGGTGTGCTGGAGGATAGTAGGAGCGGAGTGGCAATCCGACAGTGATTGACATTCCTCGGAAGATTCTGGCCTCATCTTTCAATTGGATACTTTACAGCCTTCCAGACTCAACACTGAGTTCAACCATTACAGACTGGAATCTCTGTCTCCATACTGTCTCCATTTCTTTTCATGTTTCACTCTTACTCTTGTTCTCACATTCGGAATGCAGCACAACTGCTCGAGGCACATCTTTTGTTTCTTTACTTGTCCCATTTCCACTCCCTTTGACTCTGCACGACTAACTCTTCTGTCATTTAATCTCTCCCTGTCTTACACCCAATCACAGAGCTTCCCTATTGTCCTTTTTCTCACCCTCCTGTTGCTTAAAGTCGATGACATTTCAAACTTGTCCAGTTCTGATGCCTGAAATGTTAACTCGATTTCTCTCTGTACAGATGCTGTCAGACCTGATGAGTATATCCAAGGATTTCTGAATGTATTCAGAGGAATTCTCTGTTACTCCAGCCCGGGATCACGGATGCAATGGATGTTATTGAAAACAAGTTCCCTGGGCCATTTTGTTAGAGCTTGTTTGCTTCTAAAATTGTATTTTTACTCTTCTGACATTGTCTCAAATTAACCATTAAACTTCTGACATGGATCCATGTATCCATTTAGCATGGGTGGATGATTGGACAATGGAGAAGTAGCAGAGCGTAGGGATAAACGGGACATTTTCGTTTTCTCAGCCGCTAACTAGGGGATTTCTGCAAGGATCAGAGCTGGGGCCTCAACTATTTACAATCCCTGTTAATGATTTAGACAAAGAGATCAAGCTGAGAGAAGTAGGGAAAGCGGAGGGGTGAAATCAAAAAGGAAATTAGGACAGTAAAGAGAGGGCATGAAAGAATATTGGCAAGCAAAATCAACACAAAGATGATTGATCAATTTAGAGTGAGAGGATCACGAAGGAAAGAGTGGTGCTCATAAAACACCGAAAAGGTAACCTGTGGGTGGAGGCGGAGGATGTGGGTGTGGGTCTGAATGAATACTTTGCATCTGTCTTAACAAAAGAGGGGGAGAATGCTGACATTGTAGTTCAGCCAATTTTGGATCCAACATGCCACTTTGCCTTGGATCCCATGGGCTCTTACTTTCATGCCCAGTCTGCCATGGGGGATCTTTTCAAAAGCGTTGCTAAAGTCAAATGCATTACCCTTATCAACACTCCTGGTTACCTCCGCAAAAAATTCGATCAAATTTTTCAAACACGACCTTCCCTTAACAAACCCATGCTGACTGTCCCCGATTAATCCTTGTCTCTCCAAGGCCAGATATATTCTGCCCCTCAGAATTCTTTCTAGTAACTTCCCCGCCACTGAGGTTAGACTGACTGGCCTGTAATTTCCTGATCTATCCATTCCTCCCTTTCTTAATATTGGAACAATTTTAGCAGTCCTCCAGTCCTCTGGCATCACACCTGTGGCCAGAGAGGATTTGAAAATTATTGCCAGGGCCCCTGAAATCTCTTCCCTTGGCTCCCTCAACAGCCTGGGATATATCTCATCCGGGCCTGTGGATTTATCCATTTCTAAGGCCGCTAGACCTGCAAGTGCCCCCTCGCTCTCTATGTTAATTTCCTCTAATATTTCACAGTCCTCCACCCTGATATCTGTATCTGAGTCGTCCTTTTCCATTGTGAAGACCGACGTAAAGGACTCATTGAGGACTGCACCCATGTCTTCCGGGTCCACACACAGATTACCTCTATTATCCCAAATTGGCCCTACTCTTTCCCTAGTTATTCTCTTACCCTATATATATTTAAATAACCCCTTTGAGTTTTCCTTTATTCTATCCACCAATGCTTTCTCATGCACTCTCTTAGCTTTCCTAATTTCCTTTCTAAGTTCCCTCTACACTTTTTACATTCCAGGAAGGACTCAGCTGTATTGAGCCCTCGGTATCTGCCATAAGCTTCTCTTGTTTTCTTCATCCTAACCTTTATGCCTCTTGACATCCAGGGTTCTCCAGGATTGGTTCCCCCCACCCGTTGCCTTTACGGGAACATAATTGCCCTGTGCTTCCGCTATTACCTCCTTGAAGACCCCCCACTGCTCTGACAGTTTTATCTGCAAGTAGCTGCTCCCAGTCCACTTGTGCCAAATCGCATCTCATCTTAGTAAAATTAGCCTTTCCCCAGTTTAGAACTTTTATTCCTGGCCCAACCTTATCCTTTTCCATAACTATCCTAAATCTAACTGAGTTATGGTCAATATCTCCAAAATGCTCCCCTACTGATATGCCTTCCACCTGCCCGGGCTCATTTCAGAATATTAGGTCCAGAACTGCCCCCTCCCTTGCTGGGCTTTCTACGCACTGTCTAAGAAAGTTCTCCTGGATGCAACTTCAGAATTTTACTCCCTCCCTACCTTGCACACTGAAACTATCCCAGTTAATATTTGGGTAGTTAAAATCCCCTACCATTACTGCCCTATTATTCTTACACTTCTCTGAAATTTGTCTACATATTTGATCCTCTATCTCTCCCTGACTGTTTGGGGGCCTATAGTACACAGGTCATATCTGACTAATTAGATTGAAGTTTTTGAGGAAGTAACAAGTAGGATTGATGAGGGTGGTGTAGTTGATGTGATACACATTGAATATAACAAGGCTTTCGACAAGGTTCCACATGGCAGACTGCTTAAAAAAATAAAAGCCCATAGGATCCAGGGGAACGTAGCGAGCTGGATACAAAATTGGTTCAGTGGCAGGAAACAAAGGATGGATGTTTTTGTGACTGGAAGGCTGTTTCCAGTGGGGTTCTGCCGGGCTCAGTACTGGGCCCCCTGCTTTTTGTGGTCTATATTAATGATTTGGGCATAAAAGTAGAATGATCAAGAAGTTTGCAGAAAAATTGGTTGATAGTGAGGAGAGTTGCTGTGGACTGCAGGAAGACATCAATAGACTGGTTAAGTGGGCAGAAAAGTGGCAAATGGAATTCAACCCAGAGAAGTGTGAGATGATGCATTTGGGGAGGTCAAACAAGGCAAAGGATTACACAATAAATGGGAGGAAACTGAGAGGTGTAGAGGAAGTGAGGGGTCTTAGAGTGAATGTCCACAGATCCCAGAATGTAGCAGGACAGGTTGAGAATTTGGTTAAGAAGGCAGATGGAATCCTTTCATTTCTTAGCCGAGGTGTAGAATATAAGAACAGGGAAGTTATGCTGGAACTATAGAAAACATTAGTTAGGCCACAGCTTGAGTACTGTGTGCTGTTCTGGTCATCTTGTTACAGAAAGGATGTAATTGCATTCAAGAGGGAACAGAGGAGATTTACCAGGATGTTGCCTGGGCTGGAAAATTGCAAATATGAGGAAAGATCGGAGAGGCTGGGGTTGTTCTCCTTGGAACAGAGGAGGCTGAGGGGAGATTTGATTGAGATGTACAAAATTGTGAAGGGCCTGGATAGACTGGATGGGAAGGGCCTATTTACTTTAGCAGAGAGCACATTGACGAGGCGATATAGATTTTAAGTGATTGATAGAAAGATTAGAGGGGAGATGAGGAAAACCTTTTGTCACCCAGAGGATTGTGTGGGTCTGGAACTCACTGCCTGAAAGGGGAGTAGAGGCCGGAACCCTCAACTCATTGAAAAGGTGTCTGGATATGCACCTCAACTGCCGGAAGCTGCAGGGCTACGGACCAAGTGCTGGAAAGTGGGATTAGGCTGGGGGGGGTTCGTTCTTCAGCCGGGGCAGACACGATGGGCCGAGTGGCCTCTTTCTGTGTTGTAAAAATTCTACGATTCTACGTTACATTCAGACGGTTGCTATGCAGCCATTCACACCTCATCTGGACACATCTTTTGTTTCTTTACTTTACCCATTACCACTGCCTTTGGCTTTTGCACCATGAAACCTTTTATCCTTTAATCTCTCCTGCCCTCCACCCTATCACGCACCTTCCCTTTTGTTCATCGACATCATTCCCCCCCCCAGACCAACTCCTATTGGTCCAAATAAAATCAGCCTTCCTGGTAATAAATCCATGAGTTCTGTCATTGGTGGAGATTGTGGAGTTTGGGGCTGGTTAATTGGTTCAATGTTGCTGCTTCCGGTCTCATTGGTGTCAGGTGAGTGCAGCTTGTGTGTATAAAAGGTGCTGCTCGGTGGCTGAAGGGATGGTTGAGTTGTTTGGTATCATGGGTGATTTTGTAGTGAGGCCTTTGTTCCCAGTGCTGGTGTTAGCTGGAGCTGTTTGTGGCTCTGATACTTGGCAACTGTTTCTGGGCCAGAGGTTTCCATGGAGCAGAGTCAAAGCCACCCCTGTGCCTCAGACAGTCTCTCCTCCTGGGCCTCCCTTTGGTTCCCATTTCCGTGTGTCTGAGGGTGGAAGTGTGTCTCCACTGCAGACTGTGATGGTGCAGTGTGGAGAGGACAAGCTGCTGCTCAGGGTCCAGCTGGATTTATTTGGAACCAGGCACCTGATCAAAGCTGCTGACCTGACCCCGGGGACAGCAGGTTGTCGGCCAACCAGGATCTACTCTCAGAACCACACTGTCCTCTTTGACTATGGACTCCATGAGTGTGGCAGCAGGTTGCAGGTAATGGGAATCCTCAGCTCTTGCTCTAAGCTTGGGCTGTAGGTTGTTCCCCACTCTTCATTCCAACACTGGGTGAGATGTCAATGATATTGAGGAGATAGCTGTCTCCTGCTTTATAAAACTACAAATTAGCTTTCTATCTTGTATTGTACTTTACTTTAACTGATCCCTGAGTCTCTCCAACCTATGACATCAGCCCCATTGGTCTTGAACCTTCTCTTTGGATCCTCCAAGCTTTTCCTTTTGTTGTTTTGAGGATTTTCAGCTCTATTCCCCTCATTCAGATCAATCCAACTGGAGGTTTCAGTCCAGTTTAATCGAACCAGGTTTAGAATGAGATGTGATGAAAATTTGCTTTTTTATATAAATTTGGATAGCTTGAATTTCCAAGCAATGGTGGGATGTGACACCCAGCTTTCAGAAACTAAGCTGAAGTGTTAATTTTTTTCAAAAGGTTACTGATAAATTAGTACTAAAGTTTTATATTATGAAAAGTGAAGTTGCAACAAGATATGGGAACAATGGAATTTACCTGTAGAGAGGATGAGGCTGAGTCAGTATTGAAGACATCCTAAGATCTTTCATAAATGTGAGAAGCCTCCAGCCTCTGCATCAAGTTCCTGTCTAAAGGAACCAAGGATGTGTCAACTCGTATTGAATTCTCCTGTCCAGGTGGTGTTGCTTTGCCTGGGTCTGTACAAATCTGTTTTTTAACTGTTGCCTTAATGAAGGTGTCACTGGGAGCCAGATTAATCAGAATTTTGGGAGTTCTTATAGTAATTTGCAGACATAATGGATGTGCTTAATCTTTTCTTTAAATGTTTACATTTTTATCTAAACCTCCTGAATTTGTGGCAGTCTTTGCTGTTCCTGAATTCCGGGCACTGATCTCAAAATAAAATACTAATTGCAAAACAGTTGAGTGCCTAATCAAGTTTCCCTCGTAGATTTGATCCACCTGACTAGCATCATCTGCCACATCATAACATTCCCTTCATTCCCCAAAATAAATCCATCTGTCTCCAATGTACTCGGTGACTGAGCATTCACAGCTCTCTGGGATAGAATCCCAAACATTCACCACCTGCTGTATGAAGTAATTCCCTGTCACATTAATCTTAAGTGACCCCCTGACCTGAGATGCCTACCCCTAATAATCAACTCTCCTCCGGCTGGGGGGAAGCAGCCTCTTCACACTGATCCTGTCCATCCCCCTCAGAATTGTTTTCAGGGGATGGGATGACTTCATTGTTAACCCCTGTGGAGAACATTCTCATTTCAGATCAGTTCTTCATTCCTTCACCTGATTCTTTCAGATGATTGGAGATTTCCTCATCTACACCACCCACCTGAACCACACCCCAGAGTATCATGGATCTGTCATTGTGAGAACGAATGGAGCTGTCGTTCCCATTGAGTGTCGTTATTTGAGGTGAGAATCTTTATTCACTTTGTCAATAAGATCTACAGCTGCTGGTGGTCTCTGAAGATGTCCTAAAATGACTCCCCTGCCTTTCCAGGAAGGGCAATGTGAGCAGTGACCCCATCAAGCCCACCTGGATCCCATTCAGCTCCACCAAGTCTGGAGAAGGGCATCTGTCATTCTCTCTGCGCCTAATGAATGGTATGTGATGGGTGGATGGGGAGTGATTTCCTGTAGTCACTCACTGGGAGTTACAGCCACTGTCTCTAACCCTTGTCCTCTTGTACTTCAGGTGACTGGCTTACAGAGCGCACTTCGACTGTCTACTACCTGGGTGAGCTCATTCACATTGAGGCCTCTGTTTCAATGATCAACCACATGCCCCTGAAGCTCTACATTGACCGCTGTGTAGCTACACTGAGCCCAGACAAGGACTCCACCCGGAGATACAGCTTCATTGACCACAATGGGCAAGGATCTCTCTGCTTTCTCCAGCTGGTCCCATCTCAATGGCTTCACTTGATTCACTTCCTGTCCCTTTTTAATCTTTCTTCAGTTGCCTCCTGGACAGCAAAGCTGAGGACTCCTTTTCAACCTTTGTGTTGCCAAGAGACGAGCGGGAGCTGGACAAGCTCCGCTTTGACCTGGATGTGTTCCGTTTCCTTGGAGATGACCGTTCCTTGGTAAGAGGAAGCTGATCATTGGGGTCTCCATGTTGGGAGGGAGTCACTGAATCATGACTTGTGTTGAATGTGTCCCTGAGATTTTCATCACCTGTCACCTGAAAGTTGCTCCATTGGATCAGAGGGATTCCAGGAACAAAGCTTGTACTTTCCAGAAGGTGCAGAATGTGTCAGTTCCCCCTCTCTCTCCCTCAGGGATGTTGTGTGGGGATGTGATGCACAACCTGGTTGATGGGCTCTTTCTCTTGTTTAGCTGGACCCCATTGGAGGAATCGAGCATTGACATTTGTGCCTGTTGCCATGTGGGTAACTGTGGTGCCACAAGGGAGTTGTGGTTAGGTCCCAGAGGAAGGAGAGATCTTGTACCTGAAGCTGGTGGGACATTGATCCTCTAGATGTTGGACGTCCCCCTTTCCCCTCTCTAACTGGAATGTTTGATGTTGCAGAGAGTGAAGCTGGATTGAAGTGGGAGGGTGAGGCCTCACTTGGACCCCTGCAGGAGATGAGAAGTGGCATCGCACACTCCTGCAGAAACAACAGGTCAGCTTTGACCTTGGCAAGGTAGTCCAAGGTCGCAACACATCGAGTAGTAGATTTAATGCTACGCACATTTCTGGATACAATCTTTACACCCATTTTAAAGCATTTAGTGTCTTACCAAACCTGTTGTCTCTGAGAGTCCGAGGCCTTTGGTCTGCTCCTGCTTACCCATAGTGTTCACAAATTGCCTCACTTTGGATGGGCTGAGGAAACTGTCCTGAACCTCCCCATTGGAGATGTTCTGCTCAGGTGGCATCTGGGGATTCGTGTAGAGGACGGGATTTGAAATGTCCTCTGTTGGAGAAGCTTCCCCAATCCTCTCCCCCTCTGGGGCGTTGCTGCTCCCGGCTTCCCGGAGCTGGGGTGCGCTGAGTGCTTCACTGCTCCCAGATTGCTGGGGTTGGGGTGCACTGGCCTCTTCAGGTTGTGGGCAAAGTCGGGGTGCGCTGGTCTCCTCATTGTCGCCAATGTTCTGGAGCTCGGGTGTCTCGTCCTCCAACTCCCTAGAGCTTTTCCGCTTCTTCTGTAGGTGCCGCCCTTACCTTTCTTCGTCTGAAGAGCAGCTGTCCTTGTCATCCGTGTCGGATAGGAGACGCCTCTTGCCACTTGTCTGGGAAGTGGCTTGGTCCCTTCTTAGCCCCTTCTTCCTTTTGGCTCTCTTCACCAGCTGCCACTCCCCCTGCTGATTTTCCGCTGCTTCCTCCTCCATTGATTCGCTCTCCTGAGGAGTGGGAGGTTCAGGGGGCAGTGCTGTTGATTGGCTGTCTGCTGCCTCAATCTTATCCTCCACCTTGTCTCTCTCTGTGTCCTCCTTTGTCCCGTTGTTCTCACTGGGGGCCATGGTGTTTGGAGTGTTACAAGAGTCTTTGGTAGTAGTGACACGAAGCATTTCTTCTGCTTCCCCCTCATTGGCGTTGGCTGCCCGTGCATAAGTGAGGCAGCGTTTGGGGCAGGTCCTGTAGAGGTGACCTGCCTCGCCACACAGGTTGCAGCACTTAGTCTGTTTGCAGTCCTTTGTCTGGTGCCCTTCCTGTTTGCAGTTCTTGCAGAGGGCGGCGCTGCAGTTGGCCGCCACATGACCAGACTTGCCGCATGAGTGACAAAGTTTGGGTTGTCCAGCGTAGACCAGGTAGCCACGGCTTCCCCCGATAGCAAATCTGGAAGGAGGGTGGAAGACGGCTCCCTTACCGTCGGTCTTGAGCGTGACCTCAACCTGGCGTTTGCTGGTTCAAATCCCGAAGGCGTCTCTAACCTCGGTGCAGCTCCCAACCTTGTCGACGTACCTGGTGAGGAAGGTGAACACGTCGATGACAGGGACGTAGGGGTTGTAGAGATGCACCGTCACCACACGGTCCCGTTGCAACGGCAGAGCAAAGAGCGGCTCCACCATCAGGATCTTCATCTCCGGCTGGTGTCTCTTCTTCTCGAACACCTTCAGGAACTTGACGCAGGCAGCAACATTCCTGAAGGTCACGTCGAAATATCCAGCGCTGGGGAAGTCTTGCAGGGAGTAGATCTCCTCCGCTTCCAATCCAAACGCCTTCAACAGGATCCGCTTGATGAAGAAGGCCCGATCCATGGGTGCTCCTCCTTCACTGTCCTTCACTGTCACCCGAACGGTGTTACGTACCCCCTGGTTTGGGGCTCCTTTGGTTTTAGCCGTCGCTTCACTACAACTGATCTTAGCCAAAAGGCCGAGAAGCGATAACCCAGAAACCCATGCGCCCGTCCCGTCTTCCTCGGCCTCCGGCTTCACCGTCCGTTTTGCTGCGTGTGGCCGAACACGGGCTGAAGACCCGACAGCCAGCATTGAGCATCAGGACCTTTCTTGCTTGATGCTGCCTCCCTGAAGCAGCGCCTGCAACAGCTTCAAAACCCAACAGGGGGCATCGTCCAGTCCCGGGCTCCGCCCTGACAAGCAGCACAAGTGCACACCAGCAGCAGCCCTGCAGTTGTACCAATATCCAACAGGGGGCATTTTCCAGTCCAGGATTCCACCCTGACAAGCAGCACAAGTGCACACCAGCAGCAGCCCTGCAGTTGCACCAAAATCCAACAGGGGGCATCGTCCAGTCCCGGGCTCCACCCTGACAAGCAGCACAAGTGCAAACCAGCAGCAGCCCTGCAGTTGCACCAAAATCCAACAGGGGGCATCGTCCAGTCCCAGGCTCCACCCTGACAAGCAGCACAAGTGCAAACCAGCAGCAGCCCTGCAGTTGCACCAAAATCCAACGGGGGGCATCATTCAGATATAAAAACAAAGAACTGCGGATGCTGGAAATCCAAAACAAAAACAGAATTACCTGGAAAAACTCAGCAGGTCTGGCAGCATCGGTGGAGAAGAATAAAGTTGACGTTTCGAGCCCTCATAACCCTTCAACAGAACTGAGTAAAACTAGGAGAGGGGTGAAATATAAGCTGGTTTAAGGTGGGGGGGTGGGGGGAGAGAAGTCGGGCGGGGGGGTGGTGTGGTTGTAGGGACAAGCAAGCAGTGATAGGATCAGATAACCAAAAGATGTCAGGGACAAAAGAACAAAGAGGTGTTGAAGGTGGTGGTATTATCTAAACGAATGTGCTAATTAAGAATGGATGGGAGGACACACAAGGTACAGCTCTAGTGGGGGTGGGGTGATATAAGACTAACAGGGCATAAAAGGTATAAATTTAAAAATAATGGAAATAGGTGGGAAAAGAAAAATCTATATAAATTATTGGAAAAAATAAAAGGGAGGGGGAAGAAACGGAAATGGGGGTGGGGATGGGGGAGGGAGTTCAAGATCTAAAGTTGTTGAATTCAATATTCAGTCCGGAAGGCTGTAAAGTGCCTAGTCGGAAGATGAGGTGCTGTTCCTCCAGTTTGAGTTGGGCTTCACTGGAACAATGCAGCAAGCCAAGGACAGACATGTGGGCAAGAAAGCAGGGTGGAGTGTTAAAATGGCAAGCGACAGGGAGGTTTGGGTCATTCTTGCGGACAGACCGCAGGTGTTCTGCAAAGCGGTCGCCCAGTTTACGTTTGGTCTCTCCAATGTAGAGGAGACCGCATTGGGAGCAACGAATGCAGTAGACTAAGTCAGAGGAAATGCAAGTGAAATGCTGCTTCACTTGAAACGGGTGTTTGGGCCTTTGGACGGTGAGGAGAGAGGAAGTGAAGGGGCAGGTGTTGCATCTTTTGCGTGTGCATGGGGAGGTGCCATAGGTGGGGGTTGAGGAGTAGGGGTGATGGAGTGGACCAGGGTGTCCCGGAGGGAACGATCCCTACGGAATGCCGCCAAGGGGGGTGAAGGGAAGGTGTGTTTGGTGGTGGCAGAACTGTTTTTGAAGGTAGCAGCATCAGAACAGATGCGACGGACGCAAAAGAACTGAGAGAATGGGATGGAGTCCTTACAGGAAGCAGGGTGTGAGGAGCTGTAGTCAAGGTAGCTGTGGGAGTCGGTAGGCTTGTAATGGATATTGGTGGACAGTCTATCACCAGAAATTGAGACAGAGAGGTCAAGGAAGGGAAGGGAAGTGTCAGAGATGGACCATGTGAGAATGATGGAGGGGTGGAGATTGGAAGCAAAATTAATAAATTTTTCCAGTTCCCGACGAGAGCATGAAGCAGCACCGAAGTAATCATCGATGTACCGGAGAAAGAGTTGTGGGAGGGGGCCGGAGTAGGACTGGAACAAGGAATGTTCCACATACCCCATAAAGAGACAGGCATAGCGGGGGCCCATGCGGGTACCCATGGCCACACCTTTTATTTGGAGGAATTGAGAGGAGTTAAAGGAGAAATTAAAGGTAAAGGGGGCATCACTCAGTCTGGCACCAATGAGCCTGTCCTGCCACTCAGCACAAGTTCAGTTCAACCAGATCAATGATGGAAAGCAGGACAATGCTCTGAATGACTTTTTCTTCTTTTCAGTTTCCCTTTCACCCTGTAGAGGGCAAAACTGCACCATTCCTGAAGACGCTGCAATACCAGGTCGATGTGTGGAATGGACGGAGAAAGATCCTGTTCCATCTCCCTGCTCCAAAAATAAATTTAATATTTGGTCCCCAGATAAAGGACGTATCGGATATTAAACTGATAAGAACAGATTTTTTTTTGAAAAATATACTTTATTCATAAAACATCTGGAGGAACATTCCAAAACATTTCAAAATCACCATCACAAAAGTACAATCAGATTCAACTTTTACACATTGATCACAAGGTGCATCGATACAATCAATGAATATTACAATCATTTCAATATGGTCAATGCAGACAATCAGACAAAAGTATTGGAGTTATCAACATACATCATGTTGCTCTCTGAGGTGCTTCAATATAATTGTTATTCACTGCAGACATTCATTTGGAGCTGTACAGCCCGAGGGGCTCTCAACATTTCCCAGTCCCTGGGTGCACTGTGGCAGAAAGGTCTTAGACAGCGACCCTTCCCCATTGCGCCTTTGCGGTGGCTGCCCCAAGCTTTAGTGCGTCCCTCAGCACGTAGTCCTGGACCTTGGAACGTGCCAGTCTGCAACACTCGGTCGGGGACAACTCTTTGCGCTGGAAGTCCAACAAGTTTCAGGCAGACCAAAGAGCGTCTATCACCGACGTCCAGACCTTCTTTGCAAAGGCACAACCACAAGGAGGTGAACAACGGTCTTGTCCCCACCACAGCCACCTCAAGGGGAACGTGCAGAGGGGGTGAGACTCCTGCCGTGTTGCGGAATCCCTCCCCAAATCTCATTTTGAGAGCACATCCACCATGTTTGTCCAGACTCTCCCATGTACTGTCATCAAAGCCCTTTGTAATGGAGGACAGGAAGGACTGGGACTCCGTACTGTCTGTGGGCTTCACGTCATACAATCCGACATAAAAGGATTTGCTGATCCTCAGAATGTCGGACTGCGATGACTTTACTGAGCCGTCTTCTTCCTTCAGGCTGCTGATCACAGAGCTCTCTCTGTGTACCTTTTGGAAGAAGAAACGTGAGCACGTCTCATCCTGCTCCACGGAGCGGACTCTGGAACGGAAGATGATCTTGGAGGCCTCCGAGGCAAAGAGCGAGGCTTGCTGGCCCTTCACCTCTTGGAGCTCCTCCTTGACATCGACCCCCATCGACTGCAGCTGGAGCAGGTTTTTCTGGAGACAGGAAACGTTCCCCCAGCCTCTCCCTCTCTCTCTTGCCTTCTGAATACCTTTGAGGGTGAAAACCTCTTCATGTTACTAACAAAAACACATGAACATATGAATTAGCAACAGGAGTCGGCCTCTCAGCCCTTCAAGCCCACTTTTCCACTCAATAAGCTCCCGGCTGATCTGATTGTAACCTCATTTCCACATTACCCCCTACCCTCGATAACCTTTCACCCACTTACTTCTCAATAATTAAAAATATTCAACGATTCTGCTTCCATCGCCTGTTGAGGAAGAGAATTCCAAAGTCTCACGACCCTCTGAGAGAAAAGAATTTCCCCTCACCTCTGTCTTAAACAGTGGCCCCAAATACAAGATTCTCCCACAAGAGGAAACATCCTCTCCACATCCACCCTCTCAAGGCCCCTCAGCTTCTTGTATGTTTTAATCAGGTCGCCTCTTACTCTTCTGAACTACAGCAGATACAGGCCTAGCCTGTCCAATCCTTCCTCATAAGGCAATCCGCCCAATCCAGGTACTAGTTGGGTAAACCGTATCTGAATGGCTTCCAACGCATTGACATTCTTCCTCAAATAAGGAGACCAATAGTGTACACAGTGCTCCAGATGGGGTCACACCAATGCCCTGAATAACTGAAGCATCAGCTCTCTACTTTTCTATTCAACAGTGAGGCCCGAGTGCGCAGGCGCAACTGTTGCTGACGCCTTTCCAGTCAGCGGAAGGAGTTACAGTATTTTCAGTGGTAGCAATAGAATCAACATCAGTGCTGCCTCTATTAAATAGCTCAAGGAACGCTGCTTATGGAAAACAAAGAAAAGATTGCTTTCTATTATTCTGCCTGATTGCGTTGGTTGATCTTAGATTTTTCCTTTCTGATTGTGCAATTTAATTAACGGTAACTCGAAGCATAACCATACCAGTGCACTTTCAAACGCTATTTGGGCCCAATTTCCAGATGACAGTCGAACCGGAATTGTCCCGGCCTGTTTCTGTGCTGTAAACTTGTGTGCAGACGACTGAGATGATATTTACACCAGGGAATGGAAAGAAACATTAAAGAATTTCAAGACATCAGCAAAAAAAATGTCAATGTGAAAAGCTAAGACACTGATGTGAGGGGGGCAGTGAGACAACTGAAAACAAAGAGGACATGTCGCTAAAGTCTGAATTTAAAATAGAAAATTCTGGTCAAACAGGTTAGGGACAGTTGTAAAAAACAACACAGCTTCCCCCCCTCCCCCACCCACCCAGCCAAAAGCTGTTTACAGAATGTCTGTGAAAAGAGCTACGCAGAGATTTAAAGAGACACTCCATTCAGCTGACTAAAAGTATCTTCACTTACATCAGTATAGCTCCAAACTCACGATCCAGCTCCATTTACTCCTGTGCTTCACTTGCTGACTCTGTAGCCTCTCAAGCAGAAGGTTGTGGGTTCAAATCTCACTCCAGAGATTTGTGCACTTAATCCAAGCTGACAGTCCTGTTGGAGGAGATCGGAAATCAAGGCTTTAACAAGTAGCTGAAAAAGATCCCAGGTACGATTCAAGCTGGGGAATTCTCCCTGGTTTCCTGCTGAACATTTATTCTTCAACCAACATCAGTTAAAAGAGGTTATTTGTCATTATCCCGCTGTTGTATATGGGTCCTTGCTGGGTACAAAATAACTGCCACACTTACAACAGCAAAACACATTTCAACACTTCAAAAGTGCTTCATGGAGTAAAGTGTTTGGAATATTCAGTAATGAGCAGAAACAGAATATCTCTGTGATAATACACACAGAAAATGATGGAAATACACAGCAGGTTTTCAGCCTCTGTGTGGAGTAACAGAGTTAACGTTTCAGGTTGTGATGAAAGGTCATTCACCTGAAAAGTTCACTCAGTTTCTCTCTCCAAAGTGATCAAGGGAAGCATCAAGAGGTTTTTCATCCTCAAAGGCACCCAGAAAGCTAGAAAGGAACAGAGGGAAATGTCCCGACTCCAGAAAAACATGCAGAATCTGCTCTGGCTGCAGTCGATGGGGGTCGATGTCAAGGAGGAACTCCAAGAGGTGAAGAGCCAGCAAGCCTCGCTCTTTGCCTCGGAGGCCTCCAAGATCATCTTCTGTTCCAGGGACTAAGGCCCTTGAGTCCTTCGAGAAGAGTAAAACTCCTGGAAGCGACGGCTTGCTGGCGGAGTTGTATTCGGCTCTGTGGGACTGGATCGGCCCATACCTGCTAGAAGTGTACGAGAGTATGCTCCTGGCCGGCAGTATGTCAGAATCCATGAGGAAAGGCATCATCACCCTCATCTACAAGCACAAGGGGGGAAGGGAGGAAATTAGAAATTGGTGACCCATTTCACTGTTGAATGTGGACTATAAGCTTCTGTCCAAGGTCATCGTCAATCGGGTCAAATCCGCTCTGGAATTGGTGATCCACCCTGACCAGACCTGCACTGTGCCAGGCAGGAAGATCTCTGACAGCCTGGCGCTGCTCAGGGATACGATTGCCTATGTACAGAACAGGGGTGTGGATACCTGCCTCATCAGCTTGGATCAGGAGAAGGCCTTTGACAGAATATCGCACACCTACATGGTGGATGTGCTCTCCAAAATGGGGTTTGGGGACGAAATTCGCAACTGGATCCAACTGCTCTACACTAACATCAGTAGCGCAGTCTCAATCAATGGGTGGGAAACAGATAGCTTTCCCATTAAATCTGGAGTCAGGCAGGGCTGTCCTCTCTCGCCTGTCCTGTTTGTGTGTTGCATAGAACCCTTTGCTGAGTCCATCAGGAAGGATCCGGGCATAAGAGGAGTGACGATCCCAGGCAGTGGAGGCACTCAGGTCAAAGCCTCCCTGTACATGGACGACGTCGCCGTCTTCTGCTCGGATCCACTGTCGGTGCGCAGACTGATCCACATCTGCGACCAGTTTGAACTAGCCTCGGCAGCCAAGGTAAATCGTGGGAAGAGCGAGGCCATGTTCTTTGGGAACTGGGCTGACCGATCCTTTGTCCCCTTCACCGTCAGGGCTGACGGCCTGAAGGTGCTGGGGATATGGTTCGGAGGGTCCGGGGCATGTGTTAGAAACTGGAAGGAATGAGTGGCAATGGTAATAAGAGCACTGGGCATGCACCCAAACCCATTCTTAGGAAGGATGAGTGCCCATGAGTAGCATGTTGGCATGGGTCAGTGTGGAGAACAGTTAGGGGCTGGCCATCCCCCATGGACCTCAGGGGTGTTACAGTCAGTGGCAGCTGCCAATGATGCCGAAGTTCGCCAAGGTGGTGAGCCCTGGCTGCATGGACTGAGTGCCTTGCGGGTCGAGTGCCACGAATCGGATGTGCCCTGCGAGATGGTCCTCAGCTGGGGTTGGACTGGCTGCAATGGCGCTGCAGGTAGAGAGTGGACTCACTGCTCCTCTATACTTTCAGGAGAAGACATCCCATAACAATATTGAGAGGTCACAGACTGGCGGGGAACCCCACACCTCCTCATCCTCACTCACTATAAGCAGAAGGCCTTGGAACTCGAGGGGCAGCAAGTACCTCGGTCAACCAGCCATGGTGAGGTTGGGGTATCAGACGAAGGTCAGAGTGCAGCGCACTGAGGTGAGAACTTCAGCTTGTGCAACCATTCTAGTGTAGCCTCTTCATTGATGTGCGCCTCGAACCTGGAGTCCCCATTGACAATCAAAAGACGAGGGCACCATGAAGCAGATCTCCGTTGTCTCACCAGGGTGCCTGGCATGTACAGTGAGAGTCTGATGACTTTCACTAACGACATGTTCATCTTCTCCCTTTTGGGTTCAGCAGCAGGCGCTCGCACTCAGGACCCTGAAGGGCCACCCCTGACCCCGGAAGATCACCATGTTCCCCACGCGCCTGCCTCACACCCGCTCTGTCAAGCAGGCACCAGCGCAGATACCAGCATTAGATGGCCGTCCAGTATCTCAGTGCACATTGGTGAGGGCACTTCACACTCGTTTGAGGTGCAGGCGGAGGCAGAGAGTGCCCAGGGTGCTGGCAGTCGGAGGACTGCTGGAGACCAGGACGATGCTCAGTCGAAGGCTGATGATGAGCCTCTGGAGTCGTCCATTAGGAAGCAGATGCTGGACGTCCAGCGGGGTGTGCGGGAGGATCTAGCGGAGATCCATGAGGGTATGTGCGCCATGGTCTCCGTTATGGAGGAGTCCATGCGGAGCATGACCACTGAGCGCACTGCCTCAGCCAAGGAGAGAGTGGCGACTGTCAGGGAGAGGCTGCCCCAGGGACAGGATCAGGGGTCCCTGGGGATGCACTCGGACCTGCAAGCGCTCACACCGGCAATGACCTCAGGTGGTCAGTGTCCATGTGTGAGATGGATGGGGTACCCAGTATACCAGCTAGGTGCCCGTCCATCAATGGTGAGCAGGGAGGTCCTGAGTGACCTCACGTTGGCGCACGAGCTGCCTGTTGTCTCTGCGGGCTCCTCTCAGGGCTCTACGGATGATGGCAGCAGCCCCTCTGCCCCTCTGCCAGTGACCGTGGCATCTGATGAGGCTGCGGCGACTGGGGAGATGGCAGCCATGGCACTGGCCGCTCCCTCCCAGGTGGGGACAGCACAGGCTCCACTGGCCAGAGGACGACCGCCAAGGTCACCCAGGCCAACAAGGCAGCAGAGTCAGCAGGCTGCCTCCAATGCCAGTGCCAGCGAGGGGGCAGCACCTAGACATAGCACCCACAAATGTAAATTTAAAGCACCTTAAGCACAAGATGGTCTTGTCACGGGTGATGTTTTGTTCCCCCATTTTGCTTTGAGTTTTTTAATGGTGTGACAAACAACACCGGTTAATGTTCAGTTCAGGGATCTGTCACCTGCAACATTAAATGACATTTGATTTTGTGTTATTGGCCTGAGTTTGCTTCATTTGTTCTGCAGGTGCAGCGTAGGCCAATATTTAATGATGCACCGAAATATCGCGAGAGTGCGCGTTGACGTTGGGACGCTCGGCTGATGTCAACATGTTTCATTTCAGGCTCGAGCGAATCGGACACGCGCCCGCCCACCAAGCCAAAAATTCTGCCCATTGAGTTCAGTCTTTAGCCTATTTTGGGCAGTGAAAGAAGTTGTTTTGGACAATGGAGCCCCAAATCCTGGAAAACCGTTCATACAAAAGCACCATTCACTTGCAAATACACCTCTCCACCACTCTCTCTCTCTCTCTCTCACTCCACTGCAGCTTTTACCTCACAACATTTTAAACCAGTTCTCTGCTGCCACTGCTGATACCGCTCTTAAAAGTACAGCAAGCTCCCAGCTCAAAGCTCATAGACTTTACACAGCTGCTGACAAGCGTCTAAATTCACGATCACACAATGGTTACGGTGCATAAGCAGGCCAATCGGCCCATCGTGTCTGTACTGGCTCTCTGAATGAGCATCTCAATACCCAGTGCCATTCTCCTGCCCTCACCCAATAACCCTACAGATTGTTTCTTTTCAACTAATTATCTAATTCCCTCTTGAATGCTTTGATTGAACCACACTCTCAGTCAGTGCATTCCGGACCCTAGCCACTCACGGTGTGAAATCGGTTTCTCTTATGTCACTTCTGCTTCTTTGACCCGTTGCTTTAAATCTGTATCCCCTCATTTTCGATCATTTCACAAGTGGGGACAATTTCTCCCTATCTACTCTCTCCAGACCTCTCATGACTTTCAATACCTCTATCAACTCTCTTCTCAGCCTTCTTTTCTCTCAGGAAAACAGTCTCAACGTCTCCAATCTTACTCCGTAACTGATCTTCCACATCCCTCTTCGGCACTCTCTCCAATGCCTTCACATCCTCCCTAAAATGTGGTGCCCAGAACTGTACGCAGTACTCCAGCTGTGGTCTAACTCGTGTCTTATACAAGCCCCTATTAATAAAGCCTAGGATACTGAACGCTGTGTTAACTGCTCTCTCAACTTGTCCTGCCACCTTTAATGACTTATGCAAATACACACCCAGGTCCATCTGTGTCGACGCCCCCTTTATTTTGTGCTGTCTCTCTATGTTCTTCCTACCAAAATGCATCAGCTCATATTTCTCCACACTGAACTTCATCTGCCACATATCCGCCCATTCGACCAACTAGTCTGTGTCCTTTTCAAGTTCTCCACTGCCCTCTTCACGGTTCACAGTTGCTTCCAAGTTTTGTATCGTCTGCAAATTTTGAAAAATTTTCCTCTACTCTAAGGTCTAAACCATTCATATATATCAGGAAAAGCAAGGGTCCAATACTGACCCCTGGGGAACTCCACTACAAACCCGCCTCCAGCCCTAAAATCATCCATTAACTATTACTCTCTGTTTCTTGTCACTCAGTCAATTTTCTATCCACATTGCTACTGTCTGTTTTATTCCATGAGATATAACTTTTCTCACAAGTCTGTGTGGCACTGTATCAAATGCCTTTTGGAAGTCCATGTACACCACATCAACAGCATCACCTTCACCAACCCTCTCTGTTACCTCTTCAGAAAATTTCAGCAAGTTAGGGAAACGCCATTTTCCCTTAAGAAATCCATGCTGGCTCTTCTTAATTAACCCGCATTTGTCCCTGAATTTTCCGTGCCCGCTGGTGGTGGGCATGATAGGTGGCGCGATCGGTTTCACGATGGTGGGAAGGCAGGTTGTGATTGTCCGCTCAGCCCGCCAACGACAGGCCGCGTTTCCCACCATCGGTCATCGGGAACCTCATTGTAATACACCAGCATATCATTATCAGGCCATCCCGCCAGGCTCTTGCACCCCCGCTGGATCATCCGTCCACGTCAGCGGGAAAGCACGCTGACGTGTTTCACAACAGCACAGAGGTGACGTGCACTTGGCGGCTGCACTTTGGGTAAACTGGAGGTGAGTGAACAGCTCACTGGGGTTGCCTGTTGCTTTCCAGGCTTCAGGGGCACAGGGGGGGTCGGGGGTATGTGCTGCCCTGCCTCGGAGGCGACTTTTGTGGGTGAGGGGGAGTGGGGGGCAAGTGCAGCCTTGCCGTTGAGGTGACTGGTGGCTGAGGGTCATCGTTTGCTGTGCCCTTTACAACCTGGCGCTCCAACAGGGAGACGAGCTGGCTGAGGAGGAGCTGGAGGAGCTGCAGACCTCCTCCGATGAGGAGGACGCCGAAGGGGATGAGGCTGAGGAGGTCCTCGGAGGCGGCGATGACGGGGATGAGGACCTCGCACAGGCTAGACGAGGCAGGCACGCTCGGGAGGCCCTCATAGTTGCTAGATTTGTGGAGGATGATGATGACATGCAGTGAGGAGACACCATAGTCCCTCACATCACATTTGTGAACGTTTGGCTCCCGTCTGGCTTATGGCAGAATGTGAGAATGCTTCTGTCATGGAGACGCAGGGGAGGCCCTAATAGTCACTCAATTGCAGGAAGATGATGATGACCATGCACTGCGCACGCTCCATAAATCTTCACACAGCTTCTGAGAATGTTGCTCCAGCAACTGTGACATGAACGAGTCCTTTGCAGCCCCTGCCCTGAGCTTTAGTGCGTCCCTCAGCACATATTCCTAGACCTTGGAATGTGCCAGTCTGCAACAATCCGTCGGGGACAACTCTTTGTGCTGGAAGACCAATAGGTTTCAGGCCAAAGAGCATCCTTCACCGAGTTGATGATCCCCCAGCTGCAGTTGATGTTTGTCTCAGTGTGTGTCCCTGGGAACAGCCCGTAGAGCACAGAGTCCTGTGTCACAGAACTGCTCGGCATGAACCTCGACAGAAACCACTGCATCTCTCTCCAGACCTTCTTTGCAAAGGCACAATCCACAAGGAGGTGAACAACGGTCTCTTCCCCACCACAGCCACCTCGAGGGCAACGTGCAGAGGGGGTGAGAATGCAGGCGTTTGGGAAGGATGTGACTTGGGGGAGGTTGTGACAAAGCGGTATTGTCACTGGACTAGTTATCCAGCGACTCAGCATAGTGCTCTGGGGAGCCGGGATCAAATCCCATCACGGTAAATGGTGGAATTTGAATTCAATAAAAATCTGGAATTATAATTCTAATGATGACCATGAAACCATTGTTGATTGTTGTAAAAACCCACCTGGTTCACTAATGTCCTTCAGGGAATGAAACCCGCTCTCCTTAGTGCTCTGGCCTACATGTCACGCCAGATCCACAGCAATGTGACTCTTAAATACCCTCTGAAATGGCCCAGCAAGACACTCATTGTATCAAACCGCTAAAATGTCAAAACAGAATGAAACCGGACTGACCACCCGGCATGGACCTAGACACCGGAAATGACAATGGCAATCTCAGCGCTGTCGACCTGGCAAAGTTCCCCTTAGTAACCTGCGGGGGCTGGTGCCAAGATTGGGATAGCTGCCTCACAGACGAGTCAAGCAACAATCTGACATGGTCATACTCTGAATCATAGCTTACAGGTAATGTCCCAGACACCAGCATCACCATCCCTGGTTATGTCCTGTCCCACTGGCAGGATTATACCCAGTAGAGGCAGTAGCACAGTGGTATACAGTCAGGATGGAGTTGGTCTGGGAGTTCTCAACATTGACTCTGGACTCTGAAGTCTTATGGCATCAGGTCAAACATGGACAAGGAAACCTCCTGCTGATTAGCACCTACCACCCCTCTCAGCTGAAGAATCAGTGTTCACCAATGTTCAGCACCACTTGGAAGAAGCACTGAGGGTGGCAAGGGTGCAGAATGTACTCTGGGTAGGAGACGGCAATGTCCATTTCGCCAAGAGTGGCTCGGTAGCACCACTACTGACCGAGCTGGCCGAGTCCTAAAGGACATAGCTGCTAGACTGGGTCTGTGGCAGGTGGTGAGGGAACCAACAAGAGGGGAAAGCATACTTGACCTCATCCTCACCAACCTACCTGCTGCAGAAGCATCTGTCCATGACAGTATCAGTAGGAGTGAGCACCACACGGTCCTTGTTGAGACAAAGTCCCATCTTCACATTGAGGATACCCTCTATTGTGTTGTGTAGCACTACCACTGTGCTAAATGGGATGGATTTCAAACAGACCTAGCAACTCAAGACTGCATCCATGAGGCTCTGTGGGCCATCAGCAGCAGTAGAATTGTACCCGAAACAATCTCTAACCTCATAAACCGGCAAGTTCCCTGCTCTGCCATTACCATCAAGCCAGGGGTTCAACCCAGGTTCATTGAAGAGTGCAGGGGGGCATGTCAGGAGCAGCTCCAGGCATACCTAAAAATGAGGTATCAACCTGGTGAAGCTACATCACAGGACGACTTGCGAGCCAAACAGCATAAGCAGCAAATGACAGACAGAGTCAAGTGACTGACCTTGATATCAAGACAGCATTTGACCAAGTGTGGAGCGGAGCACATCAGTGTAAAAGATAAGGCTGAAGCACTTGCAATAATCTTCAGCCAGAAATGCCGAGTGGATGATCCATCTCGACCTCCTTCTGAGGTCCTCAGCATCACAGATGCCAGTTTTCAGCCAAAGCGATTCACTCCACTTGATATCAAGAAATGGCTGAAGACACTGGATACTGCAAAGGCTATGGGCCCTGACAATATTGCGGTAATGGTACTGAAACTTGTGCTCCGGAACATGCCGTGCCCCTAGCCAAGCTGTTCTAGTACAGCTACCACACTGGCATCTACCCGTCAATGTGGAAAATTGCCCAGGTATGTCTTGTACAGACAAATCAGGGCAAACGCAACCCAGCCAGTTACCGCCCCATCACTCTACTCTCGTTCATCAGTAAAGTCATGGAAGGGGGTCATCAACTGCGCAATCAAGCGGCCATTGCTTAGCAATAACCTGCTCACTGACAGGTTTGGGTTTGGCCAGGGTCACTCAGCTCCTGGCCTCATTACAGCCTTGGTTCGAGCATGGACAAAAAAGCTGAACTCCTGAGGTGACGTGAGAGTGACTGACCTTGATATCAAGACAGCATTTGACCGAGTGTGGAATCAAGGAGCCCGATCAAATCTGGAGACGATGGGAAATGGGGGGAAGCTCTCCGCTGGTTGGAGTCATACCCAGCACTAGGGAAGATGGTTGTGGTTGTTGGAGGTCAATCATCTCAGTTCCAGGACAACAGTGCAGGAGTTCCTCAGGGTAGTATCCTCAGCTCAACCATCTTCAGCTGCTTCATCAATGACCTTCCGTCCATCAAAAGGTCAGAAGCGGGGACGTTCGCTGATGATTTCACAATGTTCAGGACCGTTCGTGTCTCCTCAGTTACTGAAGCAGCCCATGTCCAAATGCAGCAAGACCTGGACAATATCCAGGCTTGGGCTGACAAGTGGCTAGTAACATTTACGCCACATAAGTGCCAAGAAATTACCACCTCCAACAAGAGAGAATCTAACCATCACCCCTTGACATTCAATGGCATTGCCATCGCTGAATCACCCACTATCAATGTGCTGGGGGTTACCATTGACCAGAAAATGAACTGGACTACCATCTCAATACTGTGGCTGCAAGAGCAGGTCAGAGGCCAGAAATCCTGCGCCGAGTAACTCACCTTCTGACTCCCCAAAGTCTGTCCACTACCTACAAGGCATAAGTCAGGAGTGTGATGGAATACTCTCCAATTGCCTGGGTGAGTGCCGCTCCAACAACACTCCAGAAGTTTGACACCATCCAGGACAAAGCAGACCGCTTAATTGGCACCCCATCCACAAACATTCACTCCCAACACCACCAACGCACAGCGGCACCAGTGTGTACCTTCTGCTAGATGCACAGCAGGAACTCCCCAAAGTTTCTTAGGCAGCACCTTGCAAACCCACGACCACTACCATCTGAAGGACAAGGACAACGGACACATGGGAACACCCCCACCTACAGATTCCCCTCCAATCCACTCACCATCCTGGCTTGGAAATATGTCACCGTTCCTTCACTGTCGCTGGATCCAAATCCTGGAAGCGCTCCCTAACACAATGTGGGTGTATCCACAGCACATGGACTGCAGCGGTTCAAGAAGGCAGCTCAGCACCACCTTCTCAAGGGCAATTAGGAATGGGCAATAAATGCTGGTCTAGCCAGTGATACCCACGTCCTGTGTAAATGAATGAAAAAAGACTGGAAGAGCCTTTCTCACCACCGGCCAAGCCAAGTCTTGCTGGAAGCTGTGTAAAACCCCTCGGGCTGTATGTTTAACATGAAATGAATGCTGTAATGTAACCTGTAACTCTAAGTGTAGTGAGGCACCCTGTATGGAATGAAACTGATGTGTTAAATTTGAACTGTTCTGGAATGTAGCTTTACACATTTTATGAAACAAAATGTACTTTTTCACAAGCTTAGAGATCAACAGCAAATCAAGTACAGTGACTGTTGTTTACTGGGCTGAGGGGAGGAGTCAAGGTGTTGGGCTTCTCTCTGTCCCTGATATCTGATCGATTCAGCAGCCTGGAATGTTTATTCAAATTCAGTGTGAGGAAAAGACCAGACTAGGAGCAGTGAGCGAAGAGAGTAGCGGCATTTTAATTTCCGCATGGATGTTACTGATACAAGCCTTGATTGAAACAATCAAAGGTTAGCAGCCACTGCTGAGGACAGAAATACCGAGTGTTGATCTATCACGGAGCACTCACAAGAATTGACCAGCCCAGTGCATTGCCAGGAGGAACCTGAAAACTGTGCTAAGCACAAGAGACCAAGACAAATTCAATTGAAAAGAGGAAAGCTGAGATCTGGGAGAATTGAGCAGCAAAAACACTCAGGTAAGCATGCTAGTTTGAAGATCAAGTTCAAAATGTTGTGCAAGATGTATTTACAGCGCAGATAATTTTCACTTTCCTAGAACAAGCCTTTTCCTTTCTGCAAGTTGCTCAATCTGCACGGTTGTTCTTTTCTGCTGCCCCTTCCCACTCACCTTGCCTGTCGCACAGGGGCTTCATGAAATGATGGGGAGATGATTAAAAGTAAAGTGAGAGGAAATTGGTGCAACCTGGCAGATATTGTTCTGTGCTCACAAGTGATTTTGTTCCCAAGTTTGCCTTGCATTCAAATGCAGGTTGAGGTTGAAAAATTCCTAAAATGTTGTAGAAAATAACCTTGGAGAAGGACGGATAAACATTGTAAAAATGGAATCTCAAGTGATTGTGAAGGAAATAATGGTGTGACGGCAAAAGTTGATAATTTGTCTCATTGTATTGCACGGCCTCAATTGGGCTGAGCTGTGTCATGTTGCAGCTTCTGTAATTTTGAGATTGTTTTCCGAATGTCCGGCAGTAAAGCTTTTTTTAATAGTTTACTGTCGGCCCCACATGAAGCGTCTGGGTCCTGATTTGCACATGTAAGGGAGCCATCCACTCCAACAGGTCTTGTCTCGCTTTAGCTGTTGCCCCCATCCCCCACCAGGTTCCACCTCATGGCTAGGGGAGGGGTGCTGCTGAGGTGGGATTCTTTTGAAGAACCGAAACGTTTTTTGTGAAAAATATACTTTATTCATAAAATATCTGGAAGAACATTCCAAAATATTTCAAATTCACCATCACAAAAAGTACAGTCAGATTCAACTTTTACACATGGATCACCAGGTGCATCAATACGATCAATGAATATTACAATCATTTCAATCTGGTCATTACAGACAATCAGACAATGGGGTTGGAGTTATCAACATCCATCAAGTTGCTCTCTGAGGTGCTTCAATACAATTATAATACAATTAGCATTCAATGCATTCAATGCATTGTGAGCTGGACAGCCCGAGGGGCTCTGATTTAAAGCAACTGGCAGAAGAAGCAAAAACGATTTGAGAGAAAGCTTTTTCACACAGAGTGGCTAGGGTCCAGAACGCACTGACTGAGAGTGTGGTTCAATCAAAGCATTCAAGAGGGAATTAGATAATTAGTTGAAAAGAAACAATCTGTAGGGTTACTGGGAGAAGGTAGGAGAATGACACACGGTATTGAGATGCTCATTCAGAGAGCCAGTACAGACACGATGGGCCGATTGGCCTGCTTATGCACCGTAACAATTGTGTGATCGTGAATTTAGACGCTTGTCAGCAGCTGTGTAAAGTCTATGAGCTTTGAGCTGGGAGCTTGCTGTACTTTTAAGAGCGGTATCAGCAGCGGCAGCAGAGAACTGGTTTAAAATGTTGTGAGGTAAAAGCTGCAGTGGAGTGAGGGAGAGAGAGAGAGAGAGAGAGAGAGTGTGGTGGAGAGGTGTATTTGCAAGTGAATGGTGCTTTTGTTTGAACGGTTTTCCAGTATTTGGGGCTCCATTGTCCAAAACAACTTCTTTCACTGCCCAAATCAGGCTAAAGACTGAACTCAATGGGCAGAATTTTTCGCTTGGCGGGCGGACGCGTGTCCCATTCACTCGAGCCTGAAATGACACATGTTGACATCAGCCGAGCGTCCCAACGTCAACGCGCACTCTCGCGATATTTCGGTGCATCATTAAACATTGGCCTACGCTGCACCTGCAGAACAAATGAAGCAAACTCAGGCCAATAACACAAAATCAAATGTCATTTAATGTTGCAGGTGACAGATCCCTGAACTGAACATTAATTACCGTTAATTAAATTGCACAATCAGAAAAGTAAAATCTAAAATAAACCAACGCAATCAGGCAGAATAATAGAAAGCAATCTTTTCTTTGTTTTCCATAAGCAGCGTTCCTTGAGCTATTTAATAGAGGCAGCACTGATGTTGATTCTATTGCTACCACTGAAAATACTGTAACTCCTTCCGCTGACTGGAAAGGCGTCAGCAACAGTTGCGCCTGCGCACTCGGGCCTCACTGTTGAATAGAAAAGTAGAGAGCTGATGCTTCAGTTATTCAGGGCATTGGTGTGACCCCATCTGGAGCACTGTGTACACTATTGGTCTCCTTATTTGAGGAAGAATGTCAATGTGTTGGAAGCCATTCAGATACGGTTTACCCAGCTAGTACCTGGATTGGGCGGATTGCCTTATGAGGAAGGATTGGACAGGCTAGGCCTGTATCCGCTGTAGTTCAGAAGAGTAAGGGGCGACTTGATTAAAACATACAAGAAGCTGAGGGGCCTTGAGAGGGTGGATGTGGAGAGGATGTTTCCTCTTGTGGGAGAATCTTGTATTTGGGGCCACTGTTTAAGACAGAGGTGAGGGGAAATTCTTTTCTCTCAGAGAGTCGTGAAACTTTGGAATTCTCTTCCTCAACAGGCGATGGAAGCAGAATCGTTGAATATTTTTAATTATTGAGAAGTAAGTGGGTGAAAGGTTATCGAGGGTAGGGGGTAATGTGGAAATGAGGTTACGATCAGATCAGCCGGGAGCTTATTGAGTGGCGAAGTGGGCTTGAAAGGCTGAGAGGCCGACTCCTGTTGCTAATTCATATGTTCATGTGTTTTTGTTAGTAACATGAAGAGGTTTTCACCCTCAAAGGTATTCAGAAGGCAAGAGAGAGAGGGAGAGGCTGGGGGAACGTTTCCCGTCTCCAGAAAAACCTGAACAAAAACAAAAATACCTGGAAAAACACAGCAGGTCTGACAGCATCTGCGGAGAGGGACACAGTTAATGTTTCGAGTCCGAATGACCCGTCAACAGAACTTCTCTGTTGAAGGGTCATTCGGACTTGAAACGTTAACTGTGTCCCTCTCCGCAGATGCTGCCAGAACTGCTGAGTTTTTCCGGTCTTTTTGTTTTAGTTTTGGATATCCAGCGTCCGCAGTTTTTTGCTTTTATCCAGAAAAACCTGCTCCGGCTGCAGTCGATGGGGGTAGATATCAAGGAGGAACTCCAAGAGGTGAAGAGCCAGCAAGCCTCGCTCTTTGCCTCGGAGGCCTTTCAAGATGATCTTCCGGTCCAGAGTCCGCTCCGTGGAGCAGGATGAGACGTGCTCACGTTTCTTCTTCCAAAAGGTACACAGAGAGAGCTCTGTGATCAGCAGCCTGAAGGGAGAAGACAGCTCAGTAAAGTCATCGCAGTCCGACATTTTGAGGATCAGCAAATCCTTTTATGTCGGATTGTATGATGTGATGCCCACAGACAGTACGGAGTCCCAGTCCTTCCTGTCCACCATTACAAAGGGCTTTGATAACAGTACATGGGAGAGTCTGGACAAACATGGTGGATGTGCTCTCCAAAATGGGATTTGGGGAGGGAATCCGCAACACGCCTGGAGTCTCACCCCCTCTGCATGTTGCCCTCGAGGTGGCTGTGGTGGGGACAAGATCGTTGTTCACACCCTTGTGGATTGTGCCTTTGCAAAGAAGGTCTGGAGAGAGATTTTTTTTTGCAAAAATATACTTTATTCATAAAATATCTTCAATCACATTCCAAACCATTTCAAAAACAACATTACAAGGGTACAATCCAGGTTAAACTTTTACAAAATGTATCACCAGGTGCATCAGTACAAACAATATTACAATCATTTACAGCCTTTCATTTTGAGCTGTACAGCCCGAGGGGCTCTAAACAGTTCCCAGTCTCTCGGTGCGCTGTAGCACAAAAGGTCTTAGACAGCGACCCTTCCCCATTGTGCCTTTGCGGCGGCTGCCCCAAGCTTTAGTGCGTCCCTCAGCACGTAGTCCTGGACTTTGGAATGTGCCAGTCTGCAACACTCAGTCGGGGACAACTCTTTGCGCTGGAAGACCAACAAGTTTCGGGCAGACCAAAGCGCGTCTTTCACCGAGTTGATGATCCTCCAGCTGCAGTTGATGTTTCTCTCGGTGTGTGTCCCTGGGAACAGCCAGTAGAGCACAGAGTCCTGTGTCACAGAACTGATCGGGATGAACCTCGACAGAAACCACTGCATCTCTCTCCAGACCTTCTTTGCAAAGGCACAATCCATAAGGAGGTGAACAACGGTCTCGTGCCCAACACAGCCACCTCGAGGGCAACATGCAGAGGGGGTGAGACTCCTGGCGTGTAGGAAGGATCTGACGGGGAGGGCGTTTCTCACCACCAGCCAAGCTACGTCTTGGTGCTTGTTGGAAAGTTCTGGCGATGAGGCATTTTGCCAAATGACTTTCACAGTCTGCTGGGGAACCATCCGACAGGATTCTCCCTTTTTCCCGCAGGACCTCTAAGACGATATGTGCCGACCACTGCCTGATGGACTTGTGGTCAAAGGTGTTTCTCTGCATACATTTTTCCACCAGGGACGGGTGGTACGGCACGGTCCAACTACTTGGAGCGTTCCGCGGCAGCGTGGCCAGACCCATCCTTCGCAACACTGAGGACAAGTAGAACCTCAACACATAGTTACACTTGGTGTTTGCGTACCAAGGGTCTACGCACAGCGTGATGCAGCCGCACACAGTTTGAGGGCATGTTGGGAACGTATTCTCCCCCTTTATCCAGAGGCTTGTACATCGCGTTCCTGCGGACACGATCCATTTTCGACCTCCAGATAAAGCTAAAGATGGCTCGGGTGATCGCCATCGCGCAAGAGTCTGGAATGGGCCAGACGTGCGCCACGTACAGAAACAGCGAGAGTGCCTCACACCTGATGACCAGGTTCTTACCCGCAAATGAGAGGGAGCGTCGCTCCCACATGCCCACTTTTCTTTCCACTATTGATACTCGCTCTTTCAAGTTTCTAACACATGCCTCGGTCCCTCTGAACCATATCCCCAGCACCTTCAGGCCGACAGCCCTGACGGTGAAGGGGACAAAGGATCGGTCAGCCCAGTTCCCAAAGAACATGGCCTCGCTCTTCCCACGATTTACTTTGGCTCCCGAGGCCAGATCGAACAGGTCGCAGACCTGGATCAGTCTGCGCACCGACAGCGGATCCGAGCAGAAGACAGCGACATCGTCCATGTACAGGGAGGCGTTGACCTGAGTGCCTCCACTGCCTGGGATTGTCACTCCTCATATGCCCGGATCCTTCCTGATGGACACAGCAAAGGGTTCTATGCAACTCACAAACAGGACAGGGGAGAGAGGGAAGCCCTGCCTGACTCCAGATTTAATCGGAAAGCTATCTGATTCCCAGCCATTGAATGAGACTGCGCTGTTAGTGTACAGCAGTTGGATCCAATTGGGTTTTGAAACATGTACATGTTGGAAAGTAAAGAAAGCTTCGCTGTCCTTCACCGTCACCCGAACGGTGTTACGTACCCCATGATATGGGGCTCGACTGGTTATAGCCATTGCTTCACGACTACACTTGATCTTTGCCAAAAGGCCGAGAAGCGATTCCATTTGCCTTCCTTGTTACCTGCTGTACCTGCATACTAGCTTACAGCGATTCATGCGCGAGGACACCCAGATCCCTCTGTGCTGAAGCATTTCTGAAGTTTCTCTCCATTTAAATAATAAGTCACCTTTTTATTCTTCTGACCAAAATGGATAACCTCACACTTATCCACGTTAAACTCCATCTGCCAAATTTTGCCCCATTCACCTAACCTGTCCAAATCCATTTGTAAATTTCTTATTTCTTCATTGCAACTTACTTTCCCACCTATTTTGGTGTCATCTGCAAAGTTAGCTATAGTACCTTCTACCCCTGAATCCAAGTAAATAGTTGGGGCCAAAGGACCGAACCCTGTGGCACCCCACTAGTTACAGCTTGCCATCCACAAAAGACCCATTAATCCTGACTCTCTGCTTTCTGTTGGTTAGCCAATCCTCTAGCCAAGCTAATATATTACCCTTAGCTGCGTGTGATCTTATCTTGTGTATTAATCTTTTGTGCGGCACCTTATCAAATGCCTTCTGGAAGTCCAGACATGCTACATCTACAGGATCCCCATTATCCACTTTGCTTGTCACATCTTCAAAGAACTCCAGCAAATTAGTCAAACACGATTTACTCTTCATAAAGCCATGCCGACTCTGACGGATTGCAATTTGACTTGCATTGTAGGAAGGTAGTGAAGGCATTGGAGAGAGTGCAGAAGAGGTTTACGAGTTTGGTTCCAGGGGCGAGGAAGTTGAGTTATGAAGTAAGATTGGGGAAGCTGGGAATGTATTCCTTGGGGAATAGAAGTCCGAGAGGAGACTTGATAGAGGTATTGAAAATCATGAGGGGTCTGGAGAGAGTAGATAGGGAGAAACTGTTTGCACCGGGGCAAGGATCGAGAAGGAGAGGGCACAGGTTTAAAGTAACTGGCAAAAGAAGCAAAAGTGATAGGAGCAGCGAGTGGCCAGGGTCTGGAATGCACCGCCTGATAGCGCGGCGGAGGCAGGTTCAATTGAAGAGGGAATGAGATGATTATTTGAAAAGAAAGCATGTGCCGGGTTACGTGGAGAAGGCAGGAGAAAGGCACGAGGTGAAATGTTCATTGGGAGAACTGGTGCAGGCACGACGGGGGGAATGGGCTCCTTGTGCAATGTAAGGATTGTGTGAATGTGGATGTAGAGGTTTCGGAGTAGCTGTGTAAAGTGTGTGAGGTTTGAGGTGTGAGTTTTGATTGTTGCTGAATCAGCAGCAGCGGCAGCGGCAGCAGAGAGCTGGTTTAAAATGTTGTGAGGCGAAAGGTGCAGCTGAGAGAGTGTTTGAGAGGTGTATTTGCAAGTGAAAGATGTTTTTATATGAGTGAGGTAGAGTGTTTGTGAGATGAGAGTGCTGTCTGTGAGTGTTGGGTGAGCGTGCATGTTTTTTGTGTGTAGCTGCTGCGGGTGAGTGAGTGAGAAAGAGAGAGAGAGAGAGAGAGAGAGAAAGAAAGAAAGTTGGATTTTGGAACATGTACATGTTGAGAAGTAAAGAAAGCAGATGTTTGTAAGAAAACTATTTTTAGCATTGAAAATCCCCTGGAAAGGGGAGGGTGCACCGTTCCCAGAGATACTGCAATACCGGGTCGATGCGTGGAGTGGACGGAGCAAGCCCCTATTCCATCTCCCTGCTCCAAAAATCAATTTAATATATGGTCCCCAGATAAGGGACGTATCAGATATTAAACTGATAAGAACAGATTTTTTTTTCTTTTGTAAAAATATACTTTATTCATAAAATATCTTCAATCACATTCCAAACCATTTCAAAAACAACATTACAAGGGTACAATGCAGGTTAAACTTTTACAAAATGTATCAGCAGGTGCATCAGTACAAACAATATTACAATCATTTACAGCCTTTCATTTTGATCTGTACAGACCGAGGGGCTCTAAACAGATCCCAGTCTCTCGGTGCGCTGTGGTAGAAAGGTCTTAGACAGCGACCCTTCCCCATTGCGCCTTTGCGGCAACTGCCCCAAGCTTTAGTGCGTCCCTCAGCACGTAGTCCTGGACTTTGGATTGTGCCAGTCCGCAACAATCGGTCGGGGACAACTCTTTGTGCTGGAAGACCAACAAGTTTCGGGCAGACCAAAGAGCCTCTTTCACCGAGCTGATGATCCTCCAGCTGCAGTTGATGTTTGTCTCGGTGTGTGTCCCTGGGAACAGCCCGTAGAGCACAGAGTCCTGTGTCACAGAGCTGCTCGGGATGAACCTCGACAGCAACCACTGCATCTCTCTCCAGACTTTCTTTGCAAAGGCACAATCCACAAGGAGGTGGACAACGGTCTCTTCCCCACCACAGCCACCTCGAGGGCAACGTGCAGAGGGGGTGAGCTTCCTGGCGTGTAGGAAGGATCTGACGGGGAGGGCCTTTCTCACCACCAGCCAAGCTACGTCTTGGTGCTTGTTGGAAAGTTCTGGCGATGAGGCATTCTGCCAAATGACTTTGACAGTCTGCTCGGGGAACCATCCCACAGGGTCCACCCTCTCCTTATCCCTCAGGGCCTCTAGGACGTTACGTGCTGACCACTGCCTGATGGACTTGTGGTCAAAGGTGTTTTTCTGCATCAATTTTTCCACCAGGGACAGGTGGTACGGCACGGTCCAACTACTTGGAGCGTTCCGCGGCAGCGTGGCCAGACCCATCCTTCGCAACACCGGGGACAGGTAGAACCTCAGCACGTAGTGACACTTGGTGTTTGCGTACTGAGGGTCTACGCACCGCTTGACTCAGCCACACACAAAGGTGGCCATCAGTATGAGGGCGATGTTGGGCACGTTTTTTCCCCCTTTATCTAGAGGCTTGTACATCGCGTCCCTGCGGACACGATCCATTTTCGACCTCCAGATAAAGCGGAAGATGGCTCGAGTGATCGCCGTCGCGCAGGAGTCTGGAATGGGCCAGACCTGCGCCACGTACAGCAACAGCGAGAGTACCTCACACCTGATGACCAGGTTCTTACCCGCAATGGAGAGGGAGCGTTGCTCCCACATGCCCAGTTTCCTTTTCACCATAGCCACTCGCTCCTTCCAGTTTCTAACGCATGCCCCGGTCCCTCCGAACCATATCCCCAGCACCTTCAGGCCGTCAGCCCTGACAGTGAAGGGGACAAAGGATCGGTCAGCCCAGTTCCCAAAGAACATGGCCTCGCTCTTCCCACGATTTACCTTGGCTCCCGAGGCCAGTTCGAACTGGTCGCAGATGTGCATCAGTCTGCGCACCGGCAGCGGATCCGAGCAGAAGACGGCGACGTCGTCCATGTACAGGGAGGCTTTTACCTGAGTGCCTCCACTGCCTGGGATCGTCACTCCTCTTATGCCCGGATCCTTCCTGATGGACTCGGCAAAGGGTTCTATGCAGCACACGAAAAGGACAGGCGAGAGAGGACAGCCCTGCCTGACTCCAGATTTAATCGGAAAGCTATCTGTTTCCCACCCATTGATTGAGACTGCGCTACTGATGTTAGTATAGAGCAGTTGGATCCAATTTCGAATTCCCTCCCCAAAGCCCATTTTGGAGAGCACATCCCCCATGTTGGTGTGCGATATTCTGTCAAAGGCCTTCTCCTGATCCAAGCTGATGAGGCAGGTATCCACACCCCTGTCCTGTACATAGGCAATCGTATCCCTGAGCAGCGCCAGGCTGTCAGAGATCTTCCTGCCTGGCACAGAGCAGGTCTGGTCAGGGTGAATCACCAATTCCAGAGCGGATTTGACCCGATTGGCGATGACCTTGGACAGGATCTTATAGTCCACATTCAACAGTGAAATGGGTCGCCAATTTCTAATTTCCTCCCTTCCCCCCTTGTGCTTGTAGATGAGGGTGATGATGCCTTTCCTCATGGATTCTGACATACTACCGGCCAGGAGCATACTCTCGTACACTCCTAGCAGGTCTGGGCCGATCAAGTCCCACAGAGCCGAATACAACTCCGCCGGCAAGCCGTCGCTTCCGGGAGTTTTACTCTTCTCGAAGGACTCAAGGGCCTTAGTCAGTTCGTCAGGAGTTAGCGGTTTGTCCAGGCTCTCCCGCGTACTGTCGTCTAAGACCTCCGTGATAGAGGACAGGAGGGACTGGGAGGCCGTGCTGTCCGTGGGCTTCACGTCATACAGTCCGGCATAAAAGGATTTGCTGATCCTCAGAATGTCGGACCGTGATGACTTTACTGAGCCGTCTTCTTCCTTCAGGCTGCTGATCACAGAGCGCTCTCTGTGTACCTTTTGGAAGAAGAAACGTGAGCACGTCTCATCCTGCTCCACGGAGCGGACTCTGGAACGGAAGATGATCTTGGAGGCCTCCGAGGCAAAGTGCGAGGCCTGCTGGCCCTTCACCTCTTGGAGCTCCTCCTTGACATCGACCCCCATCGACTGCAGCCGGAGCAGATTCTGCATCTTTTTCTGGAGTCGGGACATTTCCCTCTGTTCCTTTCTAGCTTTCTGGGTGCCTTTGAGGATGAAAAACCTCTTGATGCTTCCCTTGATCACTTCCCACCAGTGTGTCAGGGACTCAAAGAGGGGTTTCACGGTTCTCCAACCTTTGTAATCCCTCTTGAGCTCCTCAATGTTCTCTGGGGTCAGCAGTTGCACATTTAGCTTCCATGCCCCCCTGCCCACCCTCAGGTCCTTCTCCAAGTGGCAGTCCGCCAGTAGGAGGCAGTGGTCAGAGAAGAACACCGGCTTGACCTCGGTGGATCTGACTGTGAATGCACGGGACACAAACAGGAAGTCTATCCTGGAACGAATGGACCCGTCTGGCCGCGACCAGGTGTATCTACGCTGCGCTCCGTCTGCAGGGTTGCTGAAGACGTCGTGCAGCTTGGCATCCTTAACTGTTTCCATCAGGGATCTGGACGTAGCGTCCAATCTGCTGCCGGCCCTGCCGGATCGTCCAGCCGCATCGATGATGCAGTTGAAGTCACCGCCCAGAATGACCGGCCTGGAGGTCGCCAGCAGCAGTGGGAGCTGCTGAAAAACCTCCAGCCGCTCAGCCCCTTGTGCCGGGGGGTACATGTTAATTAACCGGAGTGGAGCATTCTTGTACATTGCGTCTGCTACCAGGAGGCGCCCGCCCACCACCTCCTTAACCTCGGAGAAGGCGAAGTTGCCTCCCTGCAGCAGAATACCCAGGCCGGAGGAACGAGAGTCGTTTCCTCCCGACCAGATCGATGGCCCATGGGACCACCATCGTGACCGTTGCCTGTAGGAGCTGAGGTGCGGTATCGCACACTCCTGCAGAAACAACAGGTCAGCTTTGACCTTGGCAAGGTAGTCCAAGGTCGCAGCACATCATGTAGTAGATTTAATGCTACGCACATTTATGGATACAATCTTTACACCCATTTGAAAGCATTTAGTCTCTTACCAAACCTGTTGTCTCCGAGAGTCCCAGAACTTTGGTCTGCTCCTGCATACCCATGGTGTTCACAAATGGAAGCTAAATGTGCAACTGCTGACCCCAGAGAACATTGAGGAGCTCAAGAGGGATTACAAAGGTTGGAGAACCGTGAAACCCCTCTTTGAGTCCCTGACACACTGGTGGGAAGCGATCAAGGGAAACATCAAGAGGTTTTTCATCCTCAAAGGAACCCAGAAAGCTAGAAAGGAACAGAGGGAAATGTCCCGACTCCAGAAAAAGATGCAGAATCTGCTCCGGCTGCGGTCGATGGGGGTCGATGTCAAGGAGGAGCTCCAAGAGGTGAAGGGCCAGCAAGCCTCGCATTTTGCCTCGGAGGCCTCCAAGATCATCTTCCGTTCCAGAGTCCGCTCCGTGGAGCAGGATGAGACGTGCTCACGTTTCTTCTTCCAAAAGGTACACAGAGAGCGCTCTGTGATCAGCAGCCTGAAGGAAGAAGACGGCTCAGTAAAGTCATCACGGTCGGACATTTTGAGGATCAGCAAATCCTTTTATGCCGGATTGTATGACGTGAAGCCCACGGACAGCACGGCCTCCCAGTCCTTCCTGTCCTCTATCACGGAGGTCTTGGACCACAGTACGCGGGAGAGCCTGGACAAACCGCTAACTCCTGATGAACTGACTAAGGCCCTTGAGTCCTTCGAGAAGAGTAAAACTCCCCGAAACGACGGCTTGCCGGCGGAGTTGTATTCGGCTCTGTGGGACTTGATCGGCCCAGACCTGCTAGGAGTGTACGAGAGTATGCTCCTGGCCGGTAGTATGTCAGAATCCATGAGGAAAGGCATCATCACCCTCATCTACAAGCACAAGGGGGGAAGGGAGGAAATTAGAAATTGGCGACCCATTTCACTGTTGAATGTGGACTATAAGATTCTGTCCAAGGTCATCGCCAGTCGGGTCAAATCCGCTGTGGAATTGGTGATTCACCCTGACCAGACCTGCACTGTGCCAGGCAGGAAGATCTCTGACAGCCTGGCGCTACTCAGGGATACGATTGCCTATGTACAGGACAGGGGTGTGGATACCTGCCTCATCAGCTGGGATCAGGAGAAGGCCTTTGACAGAATATCGCACACCTACATGGGGGATGTGCTCTCCAAAATGGGCTTTGGGGAGGGAATTCGAAATTGGATCCAACTGCTCTACACTAACATCAGTAGCGCAGTCTCAATCAATGGGTGGGAAACAGATAGCTTTCCGATTAAATCTGGAGTCAGGCAGGGCTGTCCTCTCTCGCCTGTCCTTTTCGTGTGTTGCATAGAACCCTTTGCCGAGTCCATCAGGAAGGATCCGGGCATAAGAAGAGTGACGATCCCAGGCAGTGGAGGCACTCAGGTAAAAGCCTCCCTGTACATGGACGACGTCGCCGTCTTCTGCTCGGATCCGCTGTCGGTGCGCAGACTGATGCACATCTGCGACCAGTTCGAACTGGCCTCGGGAGCCAAGGTAAATCGTGGGAAGAGCGAGGCCATGTTCTTTGGGAACTGGGCTGACCGATCCTTTGTCCCCTTCACTGTCAGGGCTGACGGCCTGAAGGTGCTGGGATATGGTTCGGAGGGACCGGGGCATGCGTTAGAAACTGGAAGGAGCGAGTGGCTATGGTGAAGAGGAAACTGGGCATGTGGGAGCGACGCTCCCTCTCCATTGCGGGTAAGAACCTGGTCATCAGGTGTGAGGTACTCTCGCTGTTGTTGTACGTGGCGCAGGTCTGGCCCATTCCAGACTCCTGCGCGACGGCGATCACTCGAGCCATCTTCCGCTTTATCTGGAGGTCGAAAATGGATCGTGTCCGCAGGGACGCGATGTACAAGCCTCTAGATAAAGGGGGAAAAAACGTGCCCAACGTCGCCCTCATACTGATGGCCACCTTTGTGTGTGGCTGCATCAAGCGGTGCGTAGACCCTCAGTACGCAAACACCAAGTGTCACTACGTGCTGAGGTTCTACCTGTCCCCGGTGTTGCGAAGGATGGGTCTGGCCACGCTGCCGCGGAACGCTCCAAGTAGTTGGACCGTGCCGTACCACCTGTCCCTGGTGGAAAAATTTATGCAGAAAAACACCTTTGACCACAAGTCCATCAGGCAGTGGTCAGCACGTAACGTCCTAGAGGCCCTGAGGAAAAAGGAGAGGGTGGACCCTGTGGGATGGTTCCCCCAGCAGACTGTCAAAGTCATTTGGCAGAATGCCTCATCGCCAGAACTTTCCAACAAGCACCAAGACGTGGCTTGGCTGGTGGTGAGAAAGGCCCTCCCCGTCAGATCCTTCCTACACACCAGGAGGCTCACCCCCTCTGCACGTTGCCCTCGAGGTGGCTGTGGTGGGGAAGAGACCGTTGTTCACCTCCTTGTGGATTGTGCCTTTGCAAAGAATGTCCGGAGAGAGATGCAGTGGTTTCTGTCGAGGTTCATCCCGAGCAGTTCTGTGACACAGGACTCTGTGCTCTACGGGCTGTTCCCAGGGACACACACCGAGACAAACATCAACTGCAGCTGGAGGATCATCAACTCGGTGAAAGACGCGCTTTGGCCTGCCTGAAACTTGTTGGTCTTCCAGCACAAAGAGTTGTCCCCGACCGATTGTTGCGGACTGGCACAATCCAAAGTCCAGGACTACGTGCTGAGGGACGCACTAAAGCTTGAGGCAGCTGCCGCAAAGGCGCAATGGGGAAGGGTCGCTGTCTAAGACCTTTCTGCCACAGCGCACCGAGAGACTGGGAACTGTTTAGAGCCCCTCGGGCTGTACAGCTCAAAATGAAAGGCTGTAAATGATTGTAATATTGTTTGTACTGATGCACCTGGTGATACATTTTGTAAAAGTTTAACCTGGATTGTACCCTTGTAATGGTGTTTTTGAAATGGTTTGGAATGTGATTGAAGAAATTTTATGAATAAAGTATATTTTTGCAAAAAAAAAGGTTCTCCCAGGACGAGGCTAGCCCATTGCACTTCGGGTGTGCTGACGCCTGCGATGTCCCCAAATGCGGGATACTCGACTGCAAAATTTGTGGTAGTGGGGGACTGCGTTCGCGCTCTCCCCTGATTCACGATTCAAAAAATAGACTTCACATCATATCTTTCATTTTGTCTTCTACTTCCTTTCATATAAAAACCCCCGGTGTGTGCTCTTCAAAATCTATACCATACAGGTTGGTTATTCATTTTTTCTTTCCGCCTCGCAAATATTATCCAACCCCCTTCCTTTTCCTCCCTGTCATTATCAGCCGGCAATTATTCCATCTCCACGTCATTTTCGCCCGACCATTTGTTTTGTCGCCACCAAATTACTCGCGCCATTTTTAACCCCGCATTTGCCCACTCAAAAATCTCTCTCAAACCCCCATGTAACACCCAACCCACCATCACAACAGTCCCCCGACTCCCAGCACCGCCCTCCACCCCCTACCTCTCTGGACTTTTGTGTAAATACAAACTCATATCAGTCAGCTATTAACTCATATGCATTCACCATTTAAAACATGTAGCAGCGACCCCTCACTACTTCAAACATGAACAAGCACCCTGTCCCCATGTTCATTCTAATTACCCCCCTCCGAAACGAACAGCAGCCTCCCTCCCCCTTGATCAGCCCCCTCTGTCACTCCTACCTTCTGAAACTCCTGCCCCCTCTCCCCATGTGTAAAGTCTTTCCCTGCCCCTTCTGCAGCTCACTTCCCCTGCTGTGGGTCCATCAATTCACCTGTGATTATTCCTTGAAGACTTAAATAGCGCAAAGCGAAGAAATAAACAGAAAGAAAACTGGAGAAAGGCAGATAGAAATCTAAACCCTCAGTAAAATGACCACCGGCAATCCCGTTTAACCGTCAGAATGATCGCACAGCCCAAAATACACGCATTATCCCTGAATTATAACAAGATTTTAGGCAGCTTCACATTAGGACTTTTCATTTCCTCTTGTGGGGCTCCTGTTCCTCACGCACCAGAGGCTAACATGTAAGTTTTAGATTGCAAGGCCGGGCTACTTTAACCCCAGGATTATCTTTTTGAAACTCCAGGCCTGCAGTCCAACAGGAACTGGTTAACCGGAGCCACCGAAAACCAGGGTCCCGGAGAGGAAATGAAATCTCAGGGTAAGAAACCGACACAAACTCACGTGGGCCCATGGGGCGCAGCCTTGGAGAAGGTCTCAGTCCGTCCCCTCTGGAGGAAGCTCCTGAAGAGGAAGAGTCCTTGTCCCGATCTGGATCTTCAGATTGCAAGTTTCAAAATAAAAATTCCTTGAGGGGTGGGGGAGAAAATTAATTTCATTAAAACAGAAAGCAAAGATCATTTTCAAACAAAATAGCACAAGAGCCAATGATTCACTCTCAGTTGCAACTCAGCAACATTCAAATACAAACAAGTCAAAAAGTTATAAAGCAGATTGAGACAGAGGGAACACACACACATTAAGCCAGAGTGGGGACTAGCTCCGCACTCTGGAGGCGGTCTTCGGATTGGGTTCCTAGACAGGTATACCCTGAACGAGCAGTTTGCAGACTCCACCCCTGGCATGTTGGGAGGTCTTTCAATCTGCTCCCCAGGAGGCCTGTCCGTTGATATGTTCAGACAAGGCCATGTTCTTCGGGAACTGGGCTGACCGATCCTTTGTCCCCTTCACCGTCAGGGCTGATGGCCTGAAGGTGCTGGGGATAGGGTTCGGAGGGACCGGGACATGTGTTAGAAACTGGAAGGAGCGAGTGTCTATGGTGGAAAGAAAAGTGGGCATGTGGGAGCGATGCTCCCTCTCCATTGCGGGTAAGAACCTGGTCATCAGGTGTGAGGCACTCTCGCTGTTGCTGTACGTGGCGCACGTCTGGCCCATTCCAGACTCCTGCGCGATGGCGATCACTCGAGCCATCTTCCGCTTTATCTGGAGGTCGAAAGTGGATCGTGTCCGCAGGGACGCGATGTACAAGCCTCTAGATAAAGGGGGGAAAAACATGCCCAACATCGCCCTCACACTGATGGCCACCTTTGTGTGCGGCTGCATCAAGCGGTGCGTAGACCCTCAGTACGCAAACACCAAGTGTCACTACGTGCTGAGGTTCTACCTGTCCCCGGTGTTGCGAAGGATGGGTCTGGCCACGCTGCCGCGGAACGCTCCAAGTAGTTGGACCGTGCCGTACCACCTGTCCCTGGTGGAAAAATTTATGCAGAGAAACACCTCTGACCACAAGTCCACCAGGCAGTGGTCGGCACGTAACGTCTTAGAGGCCCTGCGGGAAAAGGAGAGGGTGGATCCTGTGGGATGGTTCCCCCAGCAGACTGTCAAAGCCATTTGGCAGAATGCCTCATCGCCAGAACTTTCCAACAAGCACCAAAACGTAGCTTGGCTGGTGGTGAGAAAGGCCCTCCCCGTCAGATCCTTCCTACACGCCAGGAGTCTCACCCCCTCGGCACGTTGCCCTCGAGGTGGCTGTGGTAGGGACGAGACCGTTGTTCACCTCCTTGTAGATTGTGCCTTTGCAAAGAAAGTCTGGAGAGAGATGCAGTGGTTGCTGTCGAGGTTCATCCCGAGCAGTTCTGTGACACAGGACTCTGTGCTCTACGGGCTGTTCCCAGGGACACACACCGAGACAAACATCAATTGCAGCTGGAGGATCATCAACTCGGTGAAAGACGCTCTTTGGCCTGCCCGAAACTGGTTGGTCTTCCAGTGCAAAGAGTTGTCCCCGACCGAGTGTTGCAGACTGGCACATTCCAAAGTCCAGGACTACGTGATGAGAGACGCACTAAAGCTTGGGGCAGCCGCCGCAAAGGCGCAATGGAGAAGGGTCGCTGTCTAAGACCTTTCTGCCACAGTGCAGCGAGAGACTGGGAACTGTTTAGAGCCCCTCGGGCTGTACAGCGCAAAATGTATGTCTGCAAATGATTGTAATATTCATTGATTGTATCGATGCACCTTGTGATCCATGTGTAAAAGTTGAATCTGATTGTACTTTTCTGATGGTGATTTTGAAATGGTTTGGAATGTTCTTCCAGATATTTTACGAATAAAGTAAATTTTTCCAAAAAAAGCCGTTCTCCCAGGACAAGGTCGTTAAGCGATGGTTATAACCAGCCGAGCCCCATATGATGCGGTACGTAACACCGTTCGGGTGACGGTGAAGGACAGCGAAGGAGGAGCACCCATGGATCGGGCCTTCATCATCAAGCGGATCCTGTTGAAGGCGTGTGGATTTGAAGCGGAGGAGATCTACTCCCTGCGAGACTTCCCCAGCGCTGGATATTTCGACGTGACTTTCAAGCGAGGGGCAGCTTGCGTCAAGTTCCTGAAGGTGTTCGAGGAGAAGAGAGACCAGCCGGAGATGAAGATCCTGACGGTGGAGCCGCTTTTTGCTCTGCCGTTGCAACGGGACCGTGTGGTGACGGTGCATCTCTACAACCCCTACGTCCCTGTCGCCGACGTGCTCACCTTCCTCGCCAGGTACGTCGACAAGGTTGGGAGCTGCACCGAGGTTAGAGACGCCTTCGGGATTTGGACATGCAAACGCCAGGTTAAGGTCACGGTCAAGACCGACGGTAAGGGAGCCATCTTCCAAGCCGTGGCTTCCTTGTCTACGCTGGGCAACCCAAACTTTGTCGCTCATGCGGCAAGTCTGGTCACGTGGCGGCCAACTGCAGCGCCGCCCTCTGCAAGAACTGCAAACAGGAAGGGCACCGGACAAAGGACTGCAAACAGACTAAGTACTGTAACCTGTGTGGCGAGGCAGGTCAACTCTACAGGACCTGCCCCAAACGCTGTCTCACTTATGCACGGGCAGCCAAAGCCAATGAGGGGGAAGCAGAAGAAATGCTTCGTGTCACTACTACCAAAGACACTTGCAACACTCCAAGCAACATGGCCCCCAGTGAGAACAACGGGACAAAGGAGGACACAGAGAGAGACAAGGTGGAGGAAAAGATTGAGGCAGCAGATAGCCAATCAACAGCACTGCCCCTGAACCTCCCACTCCTCAGGAGAGCGAATCAATGGAGGAGGAGGCAGCAGCGGAAAATCAGTAGGGGGAGTGGCAGCTGGTGAAGAGAGCCAAAAGGAAGAAGGGGCTAAGAAGGGACCAAGCCACTTCCCAGACAAGAGGCAAGAGGCGTCTCCCATCCGACACGGATGAAAAGGGCAGCTGCTCTTCGGACGAAGATGTGCCGGGGCGGCACCTACAGAAGAAGCGCAAAAGCTCTAGGGATTTGGAAGACGAGACACCCGAGCTCCAGAACATTGGAGACAATGAGGAGACCAGCGCACCCCGACTTTGCCTACAACCCGAAGAGGCCAGCTCACCCCAGCCCCAGCAATCTGGGAGCAGTGAAGCGCTCAGCGCACCCCAGCTCCGGGAAGCCGGGAGCAGCGACGCCAAAGAGGGGGAGAGGATTGGAGAAGCTTCTCCAACAGAGGACATTTCAAATCCCGTCCTCTACACGAATCCCCAGATGCCACCTGAGCAGAACATCTCCAATGGGGAGGTTCAGGACAGTTTCCTCAGCCCATCCAAAGTGAGGCAATTTGTGAACACCATGGGTATGCAGGAGCAGACCAAAGGTCTCGGACTCTCAGAGACAACAGGTTTGGTAAGAGACTAAATGCTTTAAAATGGGTGTAAAGATTGTATCCATAAATGTGCGTAGCATTAAATCTACTACACGATGTGCTGCGACCTTGGACTACCTTGCCAAGGTCAAAGCTGACCTGTTGTTTCTGCAGGAGTGTGCGATACCGCACCTCAGCTCCTACAGGCAACGGTCACGATGGTGGTCCCACGGGCCATCGATCTGGTCGGGAGGAAACGACTCTCGTTCCTCCGGCCTGGGTATTCTGCTGCAGGGAGGCAACTTCGCCGTCTCCGAGGTTAAGGAGGTGGTGGGCGGGCGCCTCCTGGTAGCAGACGCAATGTACAAGAATGCTCCACTCCGGTTAATTAACATGTACCCCCCGGCACAAAAGGGCAAGCGGCTGGCGGTTTTTCAGCAGCTCCCATTGCTGCTGGCGACCTCCAGGCCGGTCATTCTGGGCGGTGACTTCAACTGCATCATCGATGCGGCTGGACGTCCGGCAGGGCCAACAGCACATTGGACGCTACGTCCAGATCCCTGATGGAAACAGTAAAGGATGCCAAGCTGCACGACATCTTCAGCAACCCTGCAGACGGAGCGCAGCGTAGATACACCTGGTCGCGGCCAGAGGGGTCCATCCGTTCCAGGATAGACTTCCTGTTTGTGTCCCGAGCACTCGCAGTCAGATCCACCAACGTTAAGCCAGTGTTCTTCTCTGACCACTGCCTCCTACTGGCTGAGTGCCACTTAGAGGAAGACCTGAGGGTGGGCAGTGGGGCATGGAAGCTACACGTGCAACTGCTGACCCCAGAGAACATTAAGGAACTCAAGAGGGATTACAAAGGTTGGAGAACCGTGAAACCCCTCTTTGAGTCCCTGACACACTGGTGGGAAGTGATCAAGGGAAGCATCAAGAGGTTTTTCATCCTCAAAGACACCCAGAAAGCTAGAAAGGAACAGAGGGAAATGTCCCGACTCCAGAAAAAGATGCAGAATCTGCTGCGGCTGCAGTCGATGGGGGTCGATGTCAAGGAGGAGCTCCAAGAGGTGAAGGGCCAGCAAGCCTCGCTCTTTGCCTCGGAGGCCTCCAAGATCATCTTCCGTTCCAGAGTCCGCTCCGTGGAGCAGGATGAGACGTGCTCACGTTTCTTCTTCCAAAAGGTACACAGAGAGCGCTCTGTGATCAGCAGCCTGAAGGAAGAAGACGGCTCAGTAAAGTCATCACGGTCCGACATTCTGAGGATCAGCAAATCCTTTTATGCCGGACTGTATGACGTGAAGCCCACGGACAGCACGGCCTCCCAGTCCTTCCTGTCCTCTACCACGGAGGTCTTAGACGACAGTACGCGGGAGAGCCTGGACAAACCGCTAACTCCTGATGAACTGACTAAGGCCCTCGAGTCCTTGGAGAAGAGTAAAACTCCCGGAAGCGACGGCTTGCCGGCGGAGTTGTATTCGGCTCTGTGGGACTTGATCGGCCCAGACCTGCTAGGAGTGTACGAGAGTATGCTCCTGGCCGGTAGTATGTCAGAATCCATGAGGAAAGGCATCATCACCCTCATCTACAAGCACAAGGGGGGAAGGGAGGAAATTAGAAATTGGCGACCCATTTCACTGTTGAATGTGGACTATAAGATTCTGTCCAAGGTCATCGCCAACCGGGTCAAATCCGCTGTGGAATTGGTGATTCACCCTGACCAGACCTGCTCTGTGCCAGGCAGGAAGATCTCTGACAGCCTGGCGCTGCTCAGGGATACGATTGCCTATGTACAGGACAGGGGTGTGGATACCTGCCTCATCAGCTGGGATCAGGAGAAGGCCTTTGACAGAATATCGCACACCTACATGGTGGATGTGCTCTCCAAAATGGGGTTTGGGGAGGGAATTCGAAATTGGATCCAACTGCTCTACACTAACATCAGTAGCGCAGTCTCAATCAACGGGTGGGAAACAGATAGCTTTCCGATTAAATCTGGAGTCAGGCAGGGCTGTCCTCTCTCGCCTGTCCTTTTCGTGTGTTGCATAGAACCCTTTGCCGAGTCCATCAGGAAGGATCCGGGCATAAGAGGAGTGACGATCCCAGGCAGTGGAGGCACTCAGGTAAAAGCCTCCCTGTACATGGACGACGTCGCCGTCTTCTGCTCGGATCCGCTGTCGGTGCGCAGACTGATGCACATCTGCGACCAGTTCGAACTGGCCTCGGGAGCCAAGGTAAATCGTGGGAAGAGAGAGGCCATGTTCTTTGGGAACTGGGCTGACCGATCCTTTGTCCCCTTCACTGTCAGGGCTGACGGCCTGAAGGTGCTGGGGATATGGTTCGGAGGGACCGGGGCATGCGTTAGAAACTGGAAGGAGCGAGTGGCTATGGTGAAGAGGAAACTGGGCATGTGGGATCGACGCTCCCTCTCCATTGCGGGTAAGAACCTGGTCATCAGGTGTGAGGTACTCTCGCTGTTGCTGTACGTGGCGCAGGTCTGGCCCATTCCAGACTCCTGCGCGACGGCGATAACTCGAGCCATCTTCCGCTTTATCTGGAGGTCGAAAATGGATCGTGTCCGCAGGGACGCGATGTACAAGCCTCTAGATAAAGGGGGAAAAAAGGTGCCCAACATCGCCCTCATACTGATGGCCACCTTTGTGTGCGGCTGCATCAAGCGGTGCGTAGACCCTCAGTACGCAAACACCAAGTGTCACTACGTGCTGAGGTTCTACCTGTCCCCGGTGTTGCGAAGGATTGGTCTGGCCACGCTGCCGCGGAACGCCCCAAGTAGTTGGACCGTGCCGTACCACCTGTCCCTGGTGGAAAAATTTATGCAGAAAAACACCTTTGACCACAAGTCCATCAGGCAGTGGTCAGCACGTAACGTCCTAGAGGCCCTGAGGGATAAGGAGAGGGTGGACCCTGTGGGATGGTTCCCCGAGCAGACTGTCAAAGTCATTTGGCAGAATGCCTCATCGCCAGAACTTTCCAACAAGCACCAAGACGTAGCTTGGCTGGTGGTGAGAAAGGCCCTCCCCGTCAGATCCTTCCTACACGCCAGGAAGCTCACCCCCTCTGCACGTTGCCCTCGAGGTGGCTGTGGTGGGGAAGAGACCGTTGTCCACCTCCTTGTGGATTGTGCCTTTGCAAAGAAAGTCTGGAGAGAAATGCAGTGGTTGCTGTCGAGGTTCATCCCGAGCAGTTCTGTGACACAGGACTCTGTGCTCTATGGGCTGTTCCCAGGGACACACACCGAGACAAACATCGACTGCAGCTGGAGGATCATCAACTCGGTGAAAGAGGCGCTTTGGTCTGCCCGAAACTTGTTGGTCTTCCAGCACAAAGAGTTGTCCCCGACCGATTGTTGCGGACTGGCACAATCCAAAGTCCAGGACTACGTGCTGAGGGACGCACTAAAGCTTGGGGCAGCTGCCGCAAAGGCGCAATGGGGAAGGGTCGCTGTCTAAGACCTTTCTACCACAGCGCACCGAGAGACTGGGAACTGTTTAGAGCCCCTCGGGCTGTACAGATCAAAATGAAAGGCTGTAAATGATTGTAATATTGTTTGTACTGATGCACCTGGTGATACATTTTGTAAAAGTTTAACCTGGATTGTACCCTTGTAATGTTATTTTTGAAATGGTTTTGAATGTGATTGAAGATTTATTATGAATAAAGTATATTTTTACAAAAAAAAAAAAAAAAAATCTGTTCTTATCAGTTTAATATCTGATACGTCCCTTATCTGGGGACCATATATTAAATTGATTTTTGGAGCAGGGAGATGGAATAGGGGCTTGCTCCGTCCACTCCACGCATCGACCCGGTATTGCAGTATCTCTGGGAACGGTGCACCCTCCCCTTTCCAGGGGATTTTCAATGCTAAAAATAGTTTTCTTACAAACATCTGCTTTCTTTACTTCTCAACATGTACATGTTCCAAAATCCAACTTTCTTTCTTTCTCTCTCTCTCTCTCTCTCTCTCTCTCTCACTCACTCACTCACCCGCAGCAGCTACACACAAAAAACACGCACTCTCACCCAACACTCGCCGGCAGGGCCGGCAGCAGATTGGACGCTACGTCCAGATCCCTGATGGAAACAGTTAAGGATGCCAAGCTGCACGACGTCTTCAGCAACCCTGCAGACCGAGCGCAGCGTAGATACACCTGGTCGCGGCCAGACGGGTCCATTCGTTCCAGGATAGACTTCCTGTTTGTGTCCCGTGCATTCACAGTCAGATCCACCGAGGTCAAGCCGGTGTTCTTCTCTGACCACTGCCTCCTACTGGCGGACTGCCACTTGGAGAAGGACCTGAGGGTGGGCAGGGGGGCATGGAAGCTAAATGTGCAACTGCTGACCCCAGAGAACATTGAGGAGCTCAAGAGGGATTACAAAGGTTGGAGAACCGTGAAACCCCTCTTTGAGTCCCTGACACACTGGTGGGAAGTGATCAAGGGAAGCATCAAGAGGTTTTTCATCCGCAAAGGCACCCAGAAAGCTAGAAAGGAACAGAGGGAAATGTCCCGACTCCAGAAAAAGATGCAGAATCTGCTGCGGCTGCAGTCGATGGGGGTCGATGTCAAGGAGGAGCTCCAAGAGGTGAAGGGCCAGCAAGCCTCGCACTTTGCCTCGGAGGCCTCCAAGATCATCTTCCGTTCCAGAGTCCGCTCCGTGGAGCAGGATGAGACGTGCTCACGTTTCTTCTTCCAAAAGGTACACAGAGAGCGCTCTGTGATCAGCAGCCTGAAGGAAGAAGACGGCTCAGTAAAGTCATCACAGTCCGACATTGTGAGGATCAGCAAATCCCTTTATGCCGGATTGTATGACGTGAAGCCCACGGACAGCACGGCCTCCCAGTCCTTCCTGTCCTCTATCACGGAGGTCTTAGACCACAGTACGCGGGAGAGCCTGGACAAACCGCTAACTCCTGACGAACTGACTAAGGCCCTCGAGTCCTTCGAGAAGAGTAAAACCCCCGGAAGCGACGGCTTGCCGACGGAGTTGTATTCGGCTCTGTGGGACTTGATCGGCCCAGACCTGCTAGGAGTGTACGAGAGTACGCTCCTGGCCGGTAGTATGTCAGAATCCATGAGGAAAGGCATCATCACCCTCATCTACAAGCACAAGGGGGAAAGGGAGGAAATTAGAAATTGGCGACCCATTTCACTGTTGAATGTGGACTATAAGATTCTGTCCAAGGTCATCGCCAACCGGGTCAAATCCGCTCTGGAATTGGTGATTCACCCTGACCAGACCTGCTCTGTGCCAGGCAGGAAGATCTCTGACAGCCTGGCGCTGCTCAGGGATACGATTGCCTATGTACAGGACAGGGGGGTGGATACCTGCCTCATCAGCTTGGATCAGGAGAAGGCCTTTGACAGAATATCGCACACCTACATGAGGGATGTGCTCTCCAAAATGGGCTTTGGGGAGGGAATTCGAAATTGGATCCAACTGCTCTACACTAACAGCAGTAGCGCAGTCTCAATCAACGGGTGGGAAACAGATAGCTTTCCGATTAAATCTGGAGTCAGGCAGGGCTGTCCTCTCTCGCCTGTCCTTTTCGTGTGTTGCATAGAACCCTTTGCCGAGTCCATCAGGAAGGATCCGGGCATAAGAGGAGTGACGATCCCAGGCAGTGGAGGCACTCAGGTAAAAGCCTCCCTGTACATGGACGACGTCGCCGTCTTCTGCTCGGATCCGCTGTCGGTGCGCAGACTGATGCACATCTGCGACCAGTTCGAACTGGCCTCGGGAGCCAAGGTAAATCGTGGGAAGAGCGAGGCCATGTTCTTTGGGAACTGGGCTGACCGATCCTTTGTCCCCTTCACTGTCAGGGCTGACGGCCTGAAGGTGCTGGGGATATGGTTCGGAGGGACCGGGGCATGCGTTAGAAACTGGAAGGAGCGAGTGGCTATGGTGAAAAGGAAACTGGGCATGTGGGAGCGACGCTCCCTCTCCATTGCGGGTAAGAACCTGGTCATCAGGTGTGAGGTACTCTCGCTGTTGCTGTACGTGGCGCAGGTCTGGCCCATTCCAAACTCCTGCGCGACGGCGATCACTCGAGCCATCTTCCGCTTTATCTGGAGGTCGAAAATGGATCGTGTCCGCAGGGACGCGATGTACAAGCCTCTAGATAAAGGGGGAAAAAAGGTGCCCAACATCGCCCTCATACTGATGGCCACCTTTGTGTGCGGCTGCATCAAGCGGTGCGTAGACCCTCAGTACGCAAACACCAAGTGTCACTACGTGCTGAGGTTCTACCTGTCCCCGGTGTTGCGAAGGATGGGTCTGGCCACGCTGCCGCGGAACGCTCCAAGTAGTTGGACCGTGCCGTACCACCTGTCCCTGGTGGAAAAATTGATGCAGAAAAACACCTTTGACCACAAGTCCATCAGGCAGTGGTCAGCACGTAACGTCCTAGAGGCCCTGAGGGATAAGGAGAGGGTGGACCCTGTGGGATGGTTCCCCGAGCAGACTGTCAAAGTCATTTGGCAGAATGCCTCATCGCCAGAACTTTCCAACAAGCACCAAGACGTAGCTTGGCTGGTGGTGAGAAAGGCCCTCCCCGTCAGATCCTTCCTACACGCCAGGAAGCTCACCCCCTCTGCACGTTGCCCTCGAGGTGGCTGTGGTGGGGAAGAGACCGTTGTCCACCTCCTTGTGGATTGTGCCTTTGCAAAGAAAGTCTGGAGAGAGATGCAGTGGTTGCTGTCGAGGTTCATCCCGAGCAGTTCTGTGACACAGGACTCTGTGCTCTACGGGCTGTTCCCAGGGACACACACCGAGACAAACATCGACTGCAGCTGGAGGATCATCAACTCGGTGAAAGAGGCGCTTTGGTCTGCCCGAAACTTGTTGGTCTTCCAGCACAAAGAGTTGTCCCCGACCGATTGTTGCGGACTGGCACAATCCAAAGTCCAGGACTACGTGCTGAGGGACGCACTAAAGCTTGGGGCAGCTGCCGCAAAGGCGCAATGGGGAAGGGTCGCTGTCTAAGACCTTTCTACCACAGTGCACCGAGAGACTGGGAACTGTTTAGAGCCCCTCGGGCTGTACAGATCAAAATGAAAGGCTGTAAATGATTGTAATATTGTTTGTACTGATGCACCTGCTGATACATTTTGTAAAAGTTTAACCTGGATTGTACCCTTGTAATGTTGTTTTTGAAATGGTGTGGAATGTGATTGAAGATATTTTATGAATAAAGTCTATTTTAACAAAAAAAAAAAAAAAATCTGTTCTTATCAGTTTAATATCTGATACGTCCCTTATCTGGGGACCATATATTAAATTGATTTTTGGAGCAGGGAGATGGAATAGGGGCTTGCTCCGTCCACTCCACGCATCGACCCGGTATTGCAGTATCTCTGGGAACGGTGCACCCTCCCCTTTCCAGGGGATTTTCAATGCTAAAAATAGTTTTCTTACAAACATCTGCTTTCTTTACTTCTCAACATGTACATGTTCCAAAATCCAACTTTCTTTCTCTCTCTCTCTCTCTCTCTCTCTCACTCACTCACCCGCAGCAGCTACACACAAAAAACACGCACTCTCACCCAACACTCGCCGGCAGGGCCGGCAGCAGATCCCTGATGGAAACAGTAAAGGATGCCAAGCTGCACGACGTCTTCAGCAACCCTGCAGACGGAGCGCAGCGTAGATACACCTGGTCGCGGCCAGACGGGTCCATTCGTTCCAGGATAGACTTCCTGTTTGTGTCCCGTGCATTCACAGTCAGATCCACCGAGGTCAAGCCGGTGTTCTTCTCTGACCACTGCCTCCTACTGGCGGACTGCCACTTGGAGGAAGACCTGAGGGTGGGCAGGGGGGCATGGAAGCTAAATGTGCAACTGCTGACCCCAGAGAACATTGAGGAGCTCAAGAGGGATTACAAAGGTTGGAGAACCGTGAAACCCCTCTTTGAGTCCCTGACACACTGGTGGGAAGCGATCAAGGGAAGCATCAAGAGGTTTTTCATCCTCAAAGGCACCCAGAAAGCTAGAAAGGAACAGAGGGAAATGTCCCGACTCCAGAAAAAGATGCAGAATCTGCTGCGGCTGCAGTCGATGGGGGTCGATGTCAAGGAGGAGCTCCAAGAGGTGAAGGGCCAGCAAGCCTCGCACTTTGCCTCGGAGGCCTCCAAGATCATCTTCCGTTCCAGAGTCCGCTCCGTGGAGCAGGATGAGACGTGCTCACGTTTCTTCTTCCAAAAGGTACACAGAGAGCGCTCTGTGATCAGCAGCCTGAAGGAAGAAGACGGCTCAGTAAAGTCATCACGGTCCGACATTCTGAGGATCAGCAAATCCTTTTATGCCGGACTGTATGACGTGAAGCCCACGGACAGCACGGCCTCCCAGTCCTTCCTGTCCTCTATCACGGAGGTCTTAGACCACAGTACGCGGGAGAGCCTGGACAAACCGCTAACTCCTGACGAACTGACTAAGGCCCTCGAGTCCTTGGAGAAGAGTAAAACCTCCGGAAGCGATGGCTTGCCGGCGGAGTTGTATTGGGCTCTGTGGGACTTGATCGGGCCAGACCTGCTAGGAGTGTACGAGAGTATGCTCCTGGCCGGTAGTATGTCAGAATCCATGAGGAAAGGCATCATCACCCTCATCTACAAGCACAAGGGGGAAAGGGAGGAAATTAGAAATTGGCGACCCATTTCACTGTTGAATGCGGACTATAAGATTCTGTCCAAGGTCATCGCCAACCGGGTCAAATCCGCTGTGGAATTGGTGATTCACCCTGACCAGACCTGCTCTGTGCCAGGCAGGAAGATCTCTGACAGCCTGGCGCTGCTCAGGGATACGATTGCCTATGTACAGGACAGGGGTGTGGATACCTGCCTCATCAGCTTGGATCAGGAGAAGGCCTTTGACAGAATATCGCACACCTACATGGGGGATGTGCTCTCCAAAATGGGGTTTGGGGAGGGAATTCGAAATTGGATCCAACTGCTCTACACTAACATCAGTAGCGCAGTGTCAATCATTGGGTGGGAAACAGATAGCTTTCCGATTAAATCTGGAGTCAGGCAGGGCTGTCCTCTCTCGCCTGTCCTTTTCGTGTGTTGCATAGAACCCTTTGCCGAGTCCATCAGGAAGGATCCGGGCATAAGAGGAGTGACGATCCCAGGCAGTGGAGGCACTCAGGTAAAAGCCTCCCTGTACATGGACGACGTCGCCGTCTTCTGCTCGGATCCGCTGTCGGTGCGCAGACTGATGCACATCTGCGACCAGTTCGAACTGGCCTCGGGAGCCCAGGTAAATCGTGGGAAGAGCGAGGCCATGTTCTTTGGGAACTGGGCTGACCGATCCTTTGTCCCCTTCACTGTCAGGGCTGACGGCCTGAGGGTGCTGGGGATATGGTTTGGAGGGACCGGGGCATGCGTTAGAAACTGGAAGGAGCGAGTGGCTATGGTGAAGAGGAAACTGGGCATGTGGGAGCGACGCTCCCTCTCCATTGCGGGTAAGAACCTGGTCATCAGGTGTGAGGTTCTCTCGCTGTTGCTGTACGTGGCGCAGCTCTGGCCCATTCCAGACTCCTGCGCGACGGCGATCACTCGAGCCATCTTCCGCTTTATCTGGAGGTCGAAAATGGATCGTGTCCGCAGGGACGCGATGTACAAGCCTCTAGATAAAGGGGGAAAAAACGTGCCCAACATCGCCCTCATACTGATGGCCACCTTTGTGTGTGGCTGCATCAAGCGGTGCGTAGACCCTCAGTACGCAAACACCAAGTGTCACTACGTGCTGAGGTTCTACCTGTCCCCGGTGTTGCGAAGGATGGGTCTGGCCACGCTGCCGCGGAACGCTCCAAGTAGTTGGACCGTGCTGTACCACCTGTCCCTGGTGGAAAAATTGATGCAGAAAAACACCTTTGACCACAAGTCCATCAGGCAGTGGTCAGCACGTAACGTCCTAGAGGCCCTGAGGGATAAGGAGAGGGTGGACCCTGTGGGATGGTTCCCCGAGCAGACTGTCAAAGTCATTTGGCAGAATGCCTCATCGCCAGAACTTTCCAACAAGCACCAAGACGTAGCTTGGCTGGTGGTGAGAAAGGCCCTCCCCGTCAGATCCTTCCTACACGCCAGGAAGCTCACCCCCTCTGCACGTTGCCCTCGAGGTGGCTGTGGTGGGGAAGAGACCGTTGTCCACCTCCTTGTGGATTGTGCCTTTGCAAAGAAAGTCTGGAGAGAGATGCAGTGGTTGCTGTCGAGGTTCATCCCGAGCAGTTCTGTGACACAGGACTCTGTGCTCTACGGGCTGTTCCCAGGGACACACACCGAGACAAACATCAACTGCAGCTGGAGGATCATCAACTCGGTGAAAGAGGCGCTTTGGTCTGCCCGAAACTTGTTGGTCTTCCAGCACAAAGAGTTGTCCCCGACCGATTGTTGCGGACTGGCACAATCCAAAGTCCAGGACTACGTGCTGAGGGACGCACTAAAGCTTGGGGCAGCTGCCGCAAAGGCGCAATGGGGAAGGGTCGCTGTCTAAGACCTTTCTACCACAGCGCACCGAGAGACTGGGAACTGTTTAGAGCCCCTCGGGCTGTACAGATCAAAAGGAAAGGCTGTAAATGATTGTAATATTGTTTGTACTGATGCACCTGGTGATACATTTTGTAAAAGTTTAACCTGGATTGTACCCTTGTAATGTTGTTTTTGAAATGGTTTGGAATGTGATTGAAGATTTATTATGAATAAAGTATATTTTTACAAAAAAAAAAAAAAAAAAATCTGTTCTTATCAGTTTAATATCTGATACGTCCCTTATCTGGGGACCATATATTAAATTGATTTTTGGAGCAGGGAGATGGAATAGGGGCTTGCTCCGTCCACTCCACGCATCGACCCGGTATTGCAGTATCTCTGGGAACGGTGCACCCTCCCCTTTCCAGGGGATTTTCAATGCTAAAAATAGTTTTCTTACAAACATCTGCTTTCTTTACTTCTCAACATGTACATGTTCCAAAATCCAACTTTCTTTCTTTCTCTCTCTCTCTCTCTCTCTCTCTCTCTCACTCACTCACTCACCCGCAGCAGCTACACACAAAAAACACGCACTCTCACCCAACACTCGCCGGCAGGGCCGGCAGCAGATTGGACGCTACGTCCAGATCCCTGATGGAAACAGTTAAGGATGCCAAGCTGCACGACGTCTTCAGCAACCCTGCAGACCGAGCGCAGCGTAGATACACCTGGTCGCGGCCAGACGGGTCCATTCGTTCCAGGATAGACTTCCTGTTTGTGTCCCGTGCATTCACAGTCAGATCCACCGAGGTCAAGCCGGTGTTCTTCTCTGACCACTGCCTCCTACTGGCGGACTGCCACTTGGAGAAGGACCTGAGGGTGGGCAGGGGGGCATGGAAGCTAAATGTGCAACTGCTGACCCCAGAGAACATTGAGGAGCTCAAGAGGGATTACAAAGGTTGGAGAACCGTGAAACCCCTCTTTGAGTCCCTGACACACTGGTGGGAAGTGATCAAGGGAAGCATCAAGAGGTTTTTCATCCGCAAAGGCACCCAGAAAGCTAGAAAGGAACAGAGGGAAATGTCCCGACTCCAGAAAAAGATGCAGAATCTGCTGCGGCTGCAGTCGATGGGGGTCGATGTCAAGGAGGAGCTCCAAGAGGTGAAGGGCCAGCAAGCCTCGCACTTTGCCTCGGAGGCCTCCAAGATCATCTTCCGTTCCAGAGTCCGCTCCGTGGAGCAGGATGAGACGTGCTCACGTTTCTTCTTCCAAAAGGTACACAGAGAGCGCTCTGTGATCAGCAGCCTGAAGGAAGAAGACGGCTCAGTAAAGTCATCACGGTCCGACATTGTGAGGATCAGCAAATCCCTTTATGCCGGATTGTATGACGTCAAGCCCACGGACAGCACGGCCTCCCAGTCCTTCCTGTCCTCTATCACGGAGGTCTTAGACCACAGTACGCGGGAGAGCCTGGACAAACCGCTAACTCCTGACGAACTGACTAAGGCCCTCGAGTCCTTCGAGAAGAGTAAAACCCCCGGAAGCGACGGCTTGCCGACGGAGTTGTATTCGGCTCTGTGGGACTTGATCGGGCCAGACCTGCTAGGAGTGTACGAGAGTATGCTCCTGGCCGGTAGTATGTCAGAATCCATGAGGAAAGGCATCATCACCCTCATCTACAAGCACAAGGGGGAAAGGGAGGAAATTAGAAATTGGCGACCCATTTCACTGTTGAATGTGGACTATAAGATTCTGTCCAAGGTCATCGCCAACCGGGTCAAATCCGCTGTGGAATTGGTGATTCACCCTGACCAGACCTGCTCTGTGCCAGGCAGGAAGATCTCTGACAGCCTGGCGCTGCTCAGGGATACGATTGCCTATGTACAGGACAGGGGGGTGGATACCTGCCTCATCAGCTTGGATCAGGAGAAGGCCTTTGACAGAATATCGCACACCTACATGAGGGATGTGCTCTCCAAAATGGGCTTTGGGGAGGGAATTCGAAATTGGATCCAACTGCTCTACACTAACAGCAGTAGCGCAGTCTCAATCAACGGGTGGGAAACAGATAGCTTTCCGATTAAATCTGGAGTCAGGCAGGGCTGTCCTCTCTCGCCTGTCCTTTTCGTGTGTTGCATAGAACCCTTTGCCGAGTCCATCAGGAAGGATCCGGGCATAAGAGGAGTGACGATCCCAGGCAGTGGAGGCACTCAGGTAAAAGCCTCCCTGTACATGGACGACGTCGCCGTCTTCTGCTCGGATCCGCTGTCGGTGCGCAGACTGATGCACATCTGCGACCAGTTCGAACTGGCCTCGGGAGCCAAGGTAAATCGTGGGAAGAGCGAGGCCATGTTCTTTGGGAACTGGGCTGACCGATCCTTTGTCCCCTTCACTGTCAGGGCTGACGGCCTGAAGGTGCTGGGGATATGGTTCGGAGGGACCGGGGCATGCGTTAGAAACTGGAAGGAGCGAGTGGCTATGGTGAAAAGGAAACTGGGCATGTGGGAGCGACGCTCCCTCTCCATTGCGGGTAAGAACCTGGTCATCAGGTGTGAGGTACTCTCGCTGTTGCTGTACGTGGCGCAGGTCTGGCCCATTCCAAACTCCTGCGCGACGGCGATCACTCGAGCCATCTTCCGCTTTATCTGGAGGTCGAAAATGGATCGTGTCCGCAGGGACGCGATGTACAAGCCTCTAGATAAAGGGGGAAAAAAGGTGCCCAACATCGCCCTCATACTGATGGCCACCTTTGTGTGCGGCTGCATCAAGCGGTGCGTAGACCCTCAGTACGCAAACACCAAGTGTCACTACGTGCTGAGGTTCTACCTGTCCCCGGTGTTGCGAAGGATGGGTCTGGCCACGCTGCCGCGGAACGCTCCAAGTAGTTGGACCGTGCCGTACCACCTGTCCCTGGTGGAAAAATTGATGCAGAAAAACACCTTTGACCACAAGTCCATCAGGCAGTGGTCAGCACGTAACGTCCTAGAGGCCCTGAGGGATAAGGAGAGGGTGGACCCTGTGGGATGGTTCCCCGAGCAGACTGTCAAAGTCATTTGGCAGAATGCCTCATCACCAGAACTTTCCAACAAGCACCAAGACGTAGCTTGGCTGGTGGTGAGAAAGGCCCTCCCCGTCAGATCCTTCCTACACGCCAGGAAGCTCACCCCCTCTGCACGTTGCCCTCGAGGTGGCTGTGGTGGGGAAGAGACCGTTGTCCACCTCCTTGTGGATTGTGCCTTTGCAAAGAAAGTCTGGAGAGAGATGCAGTGGTTGCTGTCGAGGTTCATCCCGAGCAGTTCTGTGACACAGGACTCTGTGCTCTACGGGCTGTTCCCAGGGACACACACCGAGACAAACATCGACTGCAGCTGGAGGATCATCAACTCGGTGAAAGAGGCGCTTTGGTCTGCCCGAAACTTGTTGGTCTTCCAGCACAAAGAGTTGTCCCCGACCGATTGTTGCGGACTGGCACAATCCAAAGTCCAGGACTACGTGCTGAGGGACGCACTAAAGCTTGGGGCAGCTGCCGCAAAGGCGCAATGGGGAAGGGTCGCTGTCTAAGACCTTTCTACCACAGTGCACCGAGAGACTGGGAACTGTTTAGAGCCCCTCGGGCTGTACAGATCAAAATGAAAGGCTGTAAATGATTGTAATATTGTTTGTACTGATGCACCTGCTGATACATTTTGTAAAAGTTTAACCTGGATTGTACCCTTGTAATGTTGTTTTTGAAATGGTGTGGAATGTGATTGAAGATATTTTATGAATAAAGTCTATTTTAACAAAAAAAAAAAAAAAATCTGTTCTTATCAGTTTAATATCTGATACGTCCCTTATCTGGGGACCATATATTAAATTGATTTTTGGAGCAGGGAGATGGAATAGGGGCTTGCTCCGTCCACTCCACGCATCGACCCGGTATTGCAGTATCTCTGGGAACGGTGCACCCTCCCCTTTCCAGGGGATTTTCAATGCTAAAAATAGTTTTCTTACAAACATCTGCTTTCTTTACTTCTCAACATGTACATGTTCCAAAATCCAACTTTCTTTCTCTCTCTCTCTCTCTCTCTCTCTCACTCACTCACCCGCAGCAGCTACACACAAAAAACACGCACTCTCACCCAACACTCGCCGGCAGGGCCGGCAGCAGATCCCTGATGGAAACAGTAAAGGATGCCAAGCTGCACGACGTCTTCAGCAACCCTGCAGACGGAGCGCAGCGTAGATACACCTGGTCGCGGCCAGACGGGTCCATTCGTTCCAGGATAGACTTCCTGTTTGTGTCCCGTGCATTCACAGTCAAATCCACCGAGGTCAAGCCGGTGTTCTTCTCTGACCACTGCCTCCTACTGGCGGACTGCCACTTGGAGGAAGACCTGAGGGTGGGCAGGGGGGCATGGAAGCTAAATGTGCAACTGCTGACCCCAGAGAACATTGAGGAGCTCAAGAGGGATTACAAAGGTTGGAGAACTGTGAAACCTCTCTTTGAGTCCCTGACACACTGGTGGGAAGCGATCAAGGGAAGCATCAAGAGGTTTTTCATCCTCAAAGGCACCCAGAAAGCTAGAAAGGAACAGAGGGAAATGTCCCGACTCCAGAAAAAGATGCAGAATCTGCTGCGGCTGCAGTCGATGGGGGTCGATGTCAAGGAGGAGCTCCAAGAGGTGAAGGGCCAGCAAGCCTCGCACTTTGCCTCGGAGGCCTCCAAGATCATCTTCCGTTCCAGAGTCCACTCCGTGGAGCAGGATGAGACGTGCTCACGTTTCTTCTTCCAAAAGGTACACAGAGAGCGCTCTGTGATCAGCAGCCTGAAGGAAGAAGACGGCTCAGTAAAGTCATCACGGTCCGACATTCTGAGGATCAGCAAATCCTTTTATGCCGGACTGTATGACGTGAAGCCCACGGACAGCACGGCCTCCCAGTCCTTCCTGTCCTCTATCACGGAGGTCTTAGACCACAGTACGCGGGAGAGCCTGGACAAACCGCTAACTCCTGACGAACTGACTAAGGCCCTCGAGTCCTTCGAGAAGAGTAAAACCCCCGGAAGCGACGGCTTGCCGGCGGAGTTGTATTGGGCTCTGTGGGACTTGATCGGGCCAGACCTGCTAGGAGTGTACGAGAGTATGCTCCTGGCCGGTAGTATGTCAGAATCCATGAGGAAAGGCATCATCACCCTCATCTACAAGCACAAGGGGGAAAGGGAGGAAATTAGAAATTGGCGACCCATTTCACTGTTGAATGCGGACTATAAGATTCTGTCCAAGGTCATCGCCAACCGGGTCAAATCCGCTGTGGAATTGGTGATTCACCCTGACCAGACCTGCTCTGTGCCAGGCAGGAAGATCTCTGACAGCCTGGCGCTGCTCAGGGATACGATTGCCTATGTACAGGACAGGGGTGTGGATACCTGCCTCATCAGCTTGGATCAGGAGAAGGCCTTTGACAGAATATCGCACACCTACATGGGGGATGTGCTCTCCAAAATGGGCTTTTGGGAGGGAATTCGAAATTGGATCCAACTGCTCTACACTAACATCAGTAGCGCAGTCTCAATCAATGGGTGGGAAACAGATAGCTTTCCGATTAAATCTGGAGTCAGGCAGGGCTGTCCTCTCTCGCCTGTCCTTTTCGTGTGTTGCATAGAACCCTTTGCCGAGTCCATCAGGAAGGATCCGGGCATAAGAGGAGTGACGATCCCAGGCAGTGGAGGCACTCAGGTAAAAGCCTCCCTGTACATGGACGACGTCGCCGTCTTCTGCTCGGATCCGCTGTCGGTGCGCAGACTGATGCACATCTGCGACCAGTTCGAACTGGCCTCGGGAGCCAAGGTAAATCGTGGGAAGAGCGAGGCCATGTTCTTTGGGAACTGGGCTGACCGATCCTTTGTCCCCTTCACTGTCAGGGCTGACGGCCTGAAGGTGCTGGGGATATGGTTCGGAGGGACCGGGGCATGCGTTAGAAACTGGAAGGAGCGAGTGGCTATGGTGAAGAGGAAACTGGGCATGTGGGATCGACGCTCCCTCTCCATTGCGGGTAAGAACCTGGTCATCAGGTGTGAGGTACTCTCGCTGTTGCTGTACGTGGCGCAGGTCTGGCCCATTCCAGACTCCTGCGCGACGGCGATAACTCGAGCCATCTTCCGCTTTATCTGGAGGTCGAAAATGGATCGTGTCCGCAGGGACGCGATGTACAAGCCTCTAGATAAAGGGGGAAAAAAGGTGCCCAACATCGCCCTCATACTGATGGCCACCTTTGTGTGCGGCTGCATCAAGCGGTGCGTAGACCCTCAGTACGCAAACACCAAGTGTCACTACGTGCTGAGGTTCTACCTGTCCCCGGTGTTGCGAAGGATGGGTCTGGCCACGCTGCCGCGGAACGCTCCAAGTAGTTGGACCGTGCCGTACCACCTGTCCCTGGTGGAAAAATTGATGCAGAAAAACACCTTTGACCACAAGTCCATCAGGCAGTGGTCAGCACGTAACGTCCTAGAGGCCCTGAGGGATAAGGAGAGGGTGGACCCTGTGGGATGGTTCCCCGAGCAGACTGTCAAAGTCATTTGGCAGAATGCCTCATCGCCAGAACTTTCCAACAAGCACCAAGACGTAGCTTGGCTGGTGGTGAGAAAGGCCCTCCCCGTCAGATCCTTCCTACACGCCAGGAAGCTCACCCCCTCTGCACGTTGCCCTCGAGGTGGCTGTGGTGGGGAAGAGACCGTTGTCCACCTCCTTGTGGATTGTGCCTTTGCAAAGAAAGTCTGGAGAGAGATGCAGTGGTTGCTGTCGAGGTTCATCCCGAGCAGTTCTGTGACACAGGACTCTGTGCTCTACGGGCTGTTCCCAGGGACACACACCGAGACAAACATCGACTGCAGCTGGAGGATCATCAACTCGGTGAAAGAGGCGCTTTGGTCTGCCCGAAACTTGTTGGTCTTCCAGCACAAAGAGTTGTCCCCGACCGATTGTTGCGGACTGGCACAATCCAAAGTCCAGGACTACGTGCTGAGGGACGCACTAAAGCTTGGGGCAGCTGCCGCAAAGGCGCAATGGGGAAGGGTCGCTGTCTAAGACCTTTCTACCACAGCGCACCGAGAGACTGGGAACTGTTTAGAGCCCCTCGGGCTGTACAGATCAAAATGAAAGGCTGTAAATGATTGTAATATTGTTTGTACTGATGCACCTGGTGATACATTTTGTAAAAGTTTAACCTGGATTGTACCCTTGTAATGTTGTTTTTGAAATGGTTTGGAATGTGATTGAAGATATTTTATGAATAAAGTATATTTTTACAAAAAAAAAAAAAATCTGTTCTTATCAGTTTAATATCTGATACGTCCCTTATCTGGGGACCATATATTAAATTGATTTTTGGAGCAGGGAGATGGAATAGGGGCTTGCTCCGTCCACTCCACGCATCGACCCGGTATTGCAGTATCTCTGGGAACGGTGCACCCTCCCCTTTCCAGGGGATTTTCAATGCTAAAAATAGTTTTCTTACAAACATCTGCTTTCTTTACTTCTCAACATGTACATGTTCCAAAATCCAACTTTCTTTCTTTCTCTCTCTCTCTCTCTCTCTCTCTTACTCACTCACTCACCCGCAGCAGCTACACACAAAAAACACGCACTCTCACCCAACACTCGCCGGCAGGGCCGGCAGCAGATTGGACGCTACGTCCAGATCCCTGATGGAAACAGTAAAGGATGCCAAGCTGCACGACGTCTTCAGCAACCCTGCAGACGGAGCGCAGCGTAGATACACCTGGTCGCGGCCAGACGGGTCCATTCGTTCCAGGATAGACTTCCTGTTTGTGTCCCGTGCATTCACAGTCAGATCCACCGAGGTCAAGCCGGTGTTCTTCTCTGACCACTGCCTCCTACTGGCGGACTGCCACTTGGAGAAGGACCTGAGGGTGGGCAGGGGGGCATGGAAGCTAAATGTGCAACTGCTGACCCCAGAGAACATTGAGGAGCTCAAGAGGGATTACAAAGGTTGGAGAACCGTGAAACCCCTCTTTGAGTCCCTGACACACTGGTGGGAAGCGATCAAGGGAAGCATCAAGAGGTTTTTCATCCGCAAAGGCACCCAGAAAGCTAGAAAGGAACAGAGGGAAATGTCCCGACTCCAGAAAAAGATGCAGAATCTGCTGCGGCTGCAGTCGATGGGTGTCGATGTCAAGGAGGAGCTCCAAGAGGTGAAGGGCCAGCAAGCCTCGCACTTTGCCTCGGAGGCCTCCAAGATCATCTTCCGTTCCAGAGTCCGCTCCGTGGAGCAGGATGAGACGTGCTCACGTTTCTTCTTCCAAAAGGTACACAGAGAGCGCTCTGTGATCAGCAGCCTGAAGGAAGAAGACGGCTCAGAAAAGTCATCACGGTCCGACATTCTGAGGATCAGCAAATCCTTTTATGCCGGACTGTATGACGTGAAGCCCACGGACAGCACGGCCTCCCAGTCCTTCCTGTCCTCTATCACGGAGGTCTTAGACCACAGTACGCGGGAGAGCCTGGACAAACCGCTAACTCCTGACGAACTGACTAAGGCCCTCGAGTCCTTCGAGAAGAATAAAAACCCCGGAAGCGACGGCTTGCCGGCGGAGTTGTATTCGGCTCTGTGGGACTTGATCGGCCCAGACCTGCTAGGAGTGTACGAGAGTATGCTCCTGACCGGTAGTATGTCAGAATCCATGAGGAAAGGCATCATCACCCTCATCTACAAGCACAAGGGGGAAAGGGAGGAAATTAGAAATTGGCGACCCATTTCACTGTTGAATGTGGACTATAAGATTCTGTCCAAGGTCATCGCCAACCGGGTCAAATCCGCTGTGGAATTGGTGATTCACCCTGACCAGACCTGCTCTGTGCCAGGCAGGAAGATCTCTGACAGCCTGGCACTGCTCAGGGATACGTTTGCCTATGTACAGGACAGGGGTGTGGATACCTGCCTCATCAGCTTGGATCAGGAGAAGGCCTTTGACAGAATATCGCACACCTACATGGGGGATGTGCTCTCCAAAATGGGGTTTGGGGAGGGAATTCGAAATTGGATCCAACTGCTCTACACTAACATCAGTAGCGCAGTCTCAATCAATGGGTGGGAAACGGATAGCTTTCCGATTAAATCTGGAGTCAGGCAGGGCTGTCCTCTCTCGCCTGTCCTTTTCGTGTGTTGCATAGAACCCTTTGCCGAGTCCATCAGGAAGGATCCGGGCATAAGAGGAGTGACGATCCCAGGCAGTGGAGGCACTCAGGTAAAAGCCTCCCTGTACATGGACGACGTCGCCGTCTTCTGCTCGGATCCGCTGTCGGTGCGCAGACTGATGCACATCTGCGACCAGTTCGAACTGGCCTCGGGAGCCAAGGTAAATCGTGGGAAGAGCGAGGCCATGTTCTTTGGGAACTGGGCTGACCGATCCTTTGTCCCCTTCACTGTCAGGGCTGACGGCCTGAAGGTGCTGGGGATATGGTTCGGAGGGACCGGGGCATGCGTTAGAAACTGGAAGGAGCGAGTGGCTATGGTGAAGAGGAAACTGGGCATGTGGGAGCGACGCTCCCTCTCCATTGCGGGTAAGAACCTGGTCATCAGGTGTGAGGTACTCTCGCTGTTGCTGTACGTGGCGCAGGTCTGGCCCATTCCAGACTCCTGCGCGACGGCGATCACTCGAGCCATCTTCCGCTTTATCTGGAGGTCGAAAATGGATCGTGTCCGCAGGGACGCGATCTACAAGCCTCTAGATAAAGGGGGAAAAAACGTGCCCAACATCGCCCTCATACTGATGGCCACCTTTGTGTGCGGCTGCATCAAGCGGTGCGTAGACCCTCAGTACGCAAACACCAAGCGTCACTACGTGCTGAGGTTCTACCTGTCCCCGGTGTTGCGAAGGATGGGTCTGGCCACGCTGCCGCGGAACGCTCCAAGTAGTTGGACCGTGCCGTACCACCTGTCCCTGGTGGAAAAATTGATGCAGAAAAACACCTTTGACCACAAGTCCATCAGGCAGTGGTCAGCACGTAACGTCCTAGAGGCCCTGAGGGATAAGGAGAGGGTGGACCCTGTGGGATGGTTCCCCGAGCAGACTGTCAAAGTCATTTGGCAGAATGCCTCATCGCCAGAACTTTCCAACAAGCACCAAGACGTAGCTTGGCTGGTGGTGAGAAAGGCCCTCCCCGTCAGATCCTTCCTACACGCCAGGAAGCTCACCCCCTCTGCACGTTGCCCTCGAGGTGGCTGTGGTGGGGAAGAGACCGTTGTCCACCTCCTTGTGGATTGTGCCTTTGCAAAGAAAGTCTGGAGAGAGATGCAGTGGTTGCTGTCGAGGTTCATCCCGAGCAGTTCTGTGACACAGGACTCTGTGCTCTACGGGCTGTTCCCAGGGACACACACCGAGACAAACATCGACTGCAGCTGGAGGATCATCAACTCGGTGAAAGAGGCGCTTTGGTCTGCCCGAAACTTGTTGGTCTTCCAGCACAAAGAGTTGTCCCCGACCGATTGTTGCGGACTGGCACAATCCAAAGTCCAGGACTACGTGCTGAGGGACGCACTAAAGCTTGGGGCAGCTGCCGCAAAGGCGCAATGGGGAAGGGTCGCTGTCTAAGACCTTTCTACCACAGCGCACCGAGAGACTGGGAACTGTTTAGAGCCCCTCGGGCTGTACAGATCAAAATGAAAGGCTGTAAATGATTGTAATATTGTTTGTACTGATGCACCTGGTGATACATTTTGTAAAAGTTTAACCTGGATTGTACCCTTGTAATGTTGTTTTTGAAATGGTTTGGAATGTGATTGAAGATATTTTATGAATAAAGTATATTTTTACAAAAAAAAAAAAAAAAATCTGTTCTTATCAGTTTAATATCTGATACGTCCCTTATCTGGGGACCATATATTAAATTGATTTTTGGAGCAGGGAGATGGAATAGGGGCTTGCTCCGTCCACTCCACGCATCGACCCGGTATTGCAGTATCTCTGGGAACGGTGCACCCTCCCCTTTCCAGGGGATTTTCAATGCTAAAAATAGTTTTCTTACAAACATCTGCTTTCTTTACTTCTCAACATGTACATGTTCCAAAATCCAACTTTCTTTGGAAAAACTCAGCAAGTCTGGCAGCATCGGCGGAGAAGAAATCAGTCAACGTTTCGAGCCCTCATGGCCCTTCAGCAGAACTGAAGCATAGTTTCAACAAGGGAGAAATATAAATTGGTTTAAGGTGGGTGGGGGGGAAGAGACACATTGAGGGTGTGGTGTGAGCAGATAATCAAAAGATGTCAGAGACAAAAGGGTCAAAGAGGTGTTGAAGGTGGTGGTCTTTGTCTGAGAAAAGTGCTAATTAAGAATGCAAGACAGGATATTCAAAGTACAGCTCTAGTGGGGGTGGGGTGGAAAGACTAAAGGTCTTTAGTCATTCTTAATTAGCACTTTTCTCAGACAAAGACCACCACCTTCAACACCTCTTTGACCCTTTTGTCTCTGACATCTTTTGATTATCTGCTCACACTACACCCTCAATGTGTCTCTTCCCCCCCCACCCACCTTAAACCAATTTATATTTCTCCCTTGTTGAAACTATGCTTCAGTTCTGCTGAAGGGCCATGAGGGCTCGAAACGTTGACTGGTTTCTTCTCCGCCGATGCTGCCAGACTTGCTGAGTTTTTCCAGGTAATTCTGTTTTTATTTTGTTTTGGATTTCCAGCATCCGCAGTAGCTTTTAGCTTTTTGTTTTTATCCAACTTTCTTTCTTTCTCTCTCTCTCTCTCTCTCTCTCACTCACTCACCCGCAGCAGCTACACACAAAAAACACGCACGCTCACCCAACACTCACAGACAGCACTCTCATCTCACAAACACTCTACCTCACTTATACAAAAACAGCTTTCACTTGCAAATACACCTCTCAAACACTCTCTCAGCTGCACCTTTCGCCTCACAACATTTTAAACCAGCTCTCTGCTGCCGCTGCCGCTGCTGCTGCTGACACAGCAACAATCAAAACACACACTCCTCAAAGCTCACACACTTTACACAGCTACTCCGAAACCTCTACATCCACATTCACACAATCCTTACATTGCACAAGGAGCCCATTCCGCCCGTCGTGCCTGCACCAGCTCTCCCGGTGAACATTTCACCTCGTGCCTTTCTCCTGCCTTCTCCACGTAACCCGGCACATGCTTTCTTTTCAAATAATCATCTCATTCCCTCTTCAATTGAACCTGCCTCCGCCGCGCTATCAGGTGGTGCATTCCAGACCCTGACCGCTCGCTGCTCCTATCGCTTTTGCTTCTTTTGCCAGTTACTTTAAACCTGTGCCCTCTCCTTCTCGATCCTTGCCCCGGTGCAAACAGTTTCTCCCTATCTACTCTCTCCAGACCCCTCATGATTTTCAATACCTCTATCAAGTCTCCTCTCAGACTTCTTTTCCCCAAGGAATACAGTCCCAACTTCTCCAATCTTACTTCATAACTCAACTTCCTCGCCCCTGGAACCAAACTCGTAAACCTCTTCTGCACTCTCTCCAATGCCTCCACTACCTTCCTAAAATGCAAGTCAAAATGCAATCCGTCAGAGTCGGCATGGCTTTACGAAGAGTAAATCGTGTTTGACTAATTTGCTAGAGTTCTTTGAAGATGTGACAAGCAAAGTGGATAACGGGGATCCTGTAGATGTAGTATGTCTGGACTTCCAGAAGGCATTTGATAAGGTGCCGCACAAAAGATTAATACACAAGATAAGATCACACGCAGCTAAGGGTAATATATTAGCTTGGATAGAGGATTGGCTAACCAACAGAAAGCAGAGAGTCAAGATAAATGGGTCTTTTGTGGATGCCAAGCTGTAACTAGTGGGGTGCCACAGGGTTCGGTCCTCGGGCCCCAACTATTTACTTGGATTCAGGAGTAGAAGGTACTATAGCTAAATTTGCAGATGACACCAAAATAGGTGGGAAAGTAAGTTGCAATGAAGAAATAAGAAATTTACAAATGGATATGGACAGGTTAGGTGAATGGGCCAAAATTTGGCAGATGGAGTTTAACTAAGTTAAATAAGTTTAATAAGTGTGCGGTTATCCATTTTGGTCAGAAGAATAAAAAGGCGACTTATTATTCAAATGGAGAGAAACTTCAGAAATGCTTCAGCACAGAGGGATCTGGGTGTCCTCGCGCACGAATCGCTGAAAGCTAGTATGCAGGTACAGCAGGTAACAAGGAAGGCGAATGGAATCGCTTCTCGGCCTTTTGGCTAAGATCAAGTGTTGCAGGGGCGACACCATGGTCCTACCAAGGCAAGGTCGGGATGGAAGGGCTATAACCAATCGCAATCGAAATCCATACCGTGGGTTACCTATCACCGTCCGAGTCACGGTGAACCACAGCGAAGGAGGATCACCTATGGATCGGGGCTTCTTCACCAGGAGGATCCTGTTGAAGGCGTGCGGCTTCCAAGCTACGGAGATCTTCACCCTGCACGACTCCCGCAAAGGCGGTTATTTTGACGTGACGTTCAAGCGGGTGGCAGACTGCTTCCGGCTCCTGAGGGTGTTCGAGGAGAAGAGAGACCTGCCGGAGATGAAGATCCTGACGGCGGAGCCGCACTTCTCTCTGCCGTTGCAACGGGAACGTGAGGTGATGGTGCATGTGTACAACCCCTTCGTCCCTGTCGCCGACGTGGTCACCTTCCTCACCAGGTACTTCGATAAGGTGGGGAGCGGCACCGAGATTCGAGACGACTTGGGGATCTGGACAGGCAAACGCCTGTTTAAGGTCACGCTAAAGACCGATGGTAAGGGAGCCATTTTCCACCCTCCTTCCAGTTTCGCTATCGGGGGAAACCGGGGCTACCTGGTCTACGCTGGGCAACCCAAGCATTGTCGCTCATGCGGCAAGGCTGGTCATGTGGCGGCCAACTGCAGCGCCTCCCTCTGCAAGATCTGCAAACAGGAAGGGCACCAGACAAAAGACTGCAAACAGGCCAAGTGCTGCAACCTGTGTGGCGAGGCAAGTCACCTCTACAGGACCTGCCCCAAACGCTGCCGTACTTACGCACAGGCAGCCAAAGCCGACCAGGGGGAAGCAGAAGAAATGTTCCGTGTCACTCCAACCACCAAGGCCCCCAGGGAGCTCAACGGGACAAAGGAGGACACAGAGAGAGACAAGGTGGAGAAAGAGATTGAGGCAACAGAGAGCCAATCAACAGCACTACCCCCTGAACCTCCCAGTCCTCAGGACAGCGAATCAATGGAGGAGGAGGCAGCAGTGGAAAAGCAACAGGGGGAGTGGCGGACGGTGAAGAAGAAGGAAAGTAAGAGGGAGCGAAGAAGAAGCAAAGGCGTTTCCCAGAGAAGCGGCAAGAGGCGTCTCCCATCCGACACGGATGACAAGGGCAGCAGCTCTTCGGATGATGAAGTGCCAGAGCGGCACCGACAGAAGAGGCGGCAAAGCTCCAGGGCGTTGGAGGACGAGACACCCGAGCTCCAGAAAATTGGAGACAACAAGGAGACCAGCGCACCCCAACTTTGCCTGCAACCTGAGGAGGCCAGTGCACCACAGCCCCTGGAATCTGGGAGCAGTGAGGCAATCATCGCACCCCAGCTCCAGGAAGCCGGGAACAGCAACACCCCAGAGGGGGTGAGTTTTGGAGAAGCTTCTCCAGCAAAGGTCATCTCAAAACCCGCTCTCTACGTGAACCTCCAGATGCCACCGGAGCAGAACACGGCCAAGGAGATCTACCTCAGCCCATCCAAAGTGAAGGAATTTGAGCTCACTACGGGTATGAAGGAGCAGACTAAAGGTCTGGGACTCTCAGAGACAGTGGGTTTGGTAGGAGAATAAATGCTTTAAAATGGGTTTAAAGATTGTATCCATAAATGTGCGTAGCATTAAATCTACTACGCGATGTGTTGCGACCTTGGACTACCTAGCCAAGGTCAAAGCTGACCTGTTGTTTCTGCAGGAGTGTGCGATACCGCACCTCAGCTCCTACAGGCAATGATCACGATGGTGGTCCCACGGGCCATCGATCTGGTCGGGCGGAAACGACTCTCGTTCCTCCGGCCTGGGTATTCTGCTGCAGGGAGGCAACTTCACCGTCTCCGAGGTCAAGGAGGTGGTGGGCGGGCGACTCCTGGTAGCAGACGTAATGTACAAGAACGCTCCACTCCGGTTAATTAACGTGTATGGCCCGGCACAAGGGGCTGAGCGGCTGGAGGTTTTTCAGCAGCTCCCACTGCTGCTGGCGACCTCCAGGCCGGTCATTCTGGGCGGGGACTTCAACTGCATCATCGATGCGGCTGGACGATCCGGCAGGGCCGGAAGCAGATTGGACGCTACGTCCAGATCCCTGATGGAAACAGTTAAGGATGCCAAGCTGCACGACGTCTTCAGCAACCCTGCAGACGGAGCGCAGCGTAGATACACCTGGTCGCGGCCAGACGGGTCCATTCGTTCCAGGATAGACTTCCTCTTTGTGTCCCGTGCATTCACAGTCAGCTCCACCGAGGTCAAGCCGGTGTTCTTCTCTGACCACTGCCTCCTACTGGCGGACTGCCACTTGGAGGAAGACCTGAGGGTGGGCAGGGGGGCATGGAAGCTAAATGTGCAACTGCTGACCCCAGAGAACATTGAGGAGCTCAAGAGGGATTACAAAGGTTGGAGAACCGTGAAACCCCTCTTTGAGTCCCTGACACACTGGTGGGAAGTGATCAAGGGAAGCATCAAGAGGTTCTTCATCCTCAAAGGCACCCAGAAAGCTAGAAAGGAACAGAGGGAAATGTCCCGACTCCAGAAAAAGATGCAGAATCTGCTGCGGCTGCAGTCGATGGGGGTCGATGTCAAGGAGGAGCTCCAAGAGGTGAAGGGCCAGCAAGCCTCGCACTTTGCCTCGGAGGCCTCCAAGATCATCTTCCGTTCCAGAGTCCGCTCCGTGGAGCAGGATGAGACGTGCTCACGTTTCTTCTTCCAAAAGGTACACAGAGAGCGCTCTGTGATCAGCAGCCTGAAGGAAGAAGACGGCTCAGTAAAGTCATCACGGTCCGACATTCTGAGGATCAGCAAATCCTCTTATGCCGGACTGTATGACGTGAAGCCCACGGACAGCACGGCTTCCCAGTCCTTCCTGTCCTCTATCACGGAGGTCTTAGACCACAGTACGCGGGAGAGCCTGGACAAACCGCTAACTCCTGACGAACTGACTAAGGCCCTCGAGTCCTTCGAGAAGAGTAAATCTCCCCAGAAGCGACGGCTTGCCGGTGGAGTTATATTCGGCTCTGTGGGACTTGATCGGCCCAGACCTGCTAGGAGTGTACGAGAGTATGCTCCTGGCCGGCAGTATGTCAGAATCCATGAGGAAAGGCATCATCACCCTCATGTACAAGCACAAGGAAGAAAGGGAGGAAATTAGAAATTGGCGACCCATTTCACTGTTGAATGTGGACTATAAGATTCTGTCCAAGGTCATCGCCAAGCGGGTCAAATCCGCTCTGGAATTGGTGATACACCCTGACCAGACCTGCACTGTGCCGGGCAGGAAGATCTCTGACAGCCTGGCGCTGCTCAGTGATACGATTGCCTATGTACAGGACAGGGGTGTGGATACCTGCCTCATCAGCCTGGATTAGGAGAAAGCCTTTGACAGAATATCGCACACCTACATGGTGGATGTGCTCTCAAAATGGGGTTTGGGGAGGGAATTCGCAATTGGATCCAGTTGGATCCTACTCTACACTAACATCAGTAGCGCAGTCTCAATCAATGGGTGGGAATCAGATAGCTTTCCAATTATATCTGGAGTCAGGCAGGGCTGTCCTCTCTCGCCTGTTCTTTGCCGAGTCCATCAGGAAGGATCCGGGCATTAGAGGAGTTACGATCCCAGGCAGTGGAGGCACTCAGATCAAAGCCTCCCTGTACATGGACGATGTCGCCGTCTTCTGTTCTGATCCGCTGTCGGTGTGCAGACTGATCCACATCTGCGACCAGTTCGAACTGGACTCGGGAGCCAAGGTAAATCGTGGGAAGAGCGAGGCCATGTTCTTTGGGAACTGGGCTGACCGATCCTTTGTCCCCTTCACCGTCAGTGCTGACGGCCTGAAGGTGCTGGGGATATGGTTCAGAGGGACCGGGGTATGCGTTAGAAACTGGAAGGATCCAGTGTCTATGGTGAAAAGGAAACTGGGAATCTGGGAGCGACGCTTCCTCTCCGTTGCGGGTAAGAACCTGGTCATCAGGTGTGAGGCACTCTCGCTGTTGCTGTACATGGCGCAGGTCTGGCCCATTCCAGACTGCTGCGCGATGGCGATCACCCGAGCCATCTTCCCCTTTATCTGGAGGTCGAAAATGGATCGTGTCCGCAGGGACGCGCTGTATAAGCCTCTAGATAAAGGGGGAATAAACGTGCCCAACATCGCCCTCATACTGATGGCCACCTTTGTGTGCGGCTGCATCAAGCGGTGCGTAGACCCTCAGTACGCAAACACCAAGTGTCACTACGTGCTGAGGTTCTACCTGTCCCCGGTGTTGCGAAGGATGGGTCTGGCCACGCTGCCGCGGAACGCTCCAAGTAGTTGGACCGTGCCGTACCACCTGTCCCTGGTGGAAAAATTGATGCAGAAAAACACCTTTGACCACAAGTCCATCAGGCAGTGGTCAGCACGTAACGTCCTAGAGGCCCTGAGGGATAAGGAGAGGGTGGACCCTGTGGGATGGTTCCCCGAGCAGACTGTCAAAGTCATTTGGCAGAATGCCTCATCGCCAGAACTTTCCAACAAGCACCAAGACGTAGCTTGGCTGGTGGTGAGAAAGGCCCTCCCCGTCAGATCCTTCCTACACGCCAGGAAGCTCACCCCCTCTGCACGTTGCCCTCGAGGTGGCTGTGGTGGGGAAGAGACCGTTGTCCACCTCCTTGTGGATTGTGCCTTTGCAAAGAAAGTCTGGAGAGAGATGCAGTGGTTTCTGTCGAGGTTCATCCCGAGCAGTTCTGTGACACAGGACTCTATGCTCTACGGGCTGTTCCCAGGGACACACACCGAGACAAACATCGACTGCAGCTGGAGGATCATCAACTCGGTGAAAGACGCTCTTTGGTCTGCCCGAAACTTGTTGGTCTTCCAGCACAAAGAGTTGTCCCCGACCGAGTGTTGCGGACTGGCACATTCCAAGGCCGAGGACTACGTGCTGAGGGACGCACTAAAGCTTGGGGCAGCTGCCGCAAAGGCGCAATGGGGAAGGGTCGCTGTCTAAGACCCTTCTGCCACAGTGTACCGAGGGACTGGGAACTGTTTAGAGCCCCTCGGGCTGTACAGCTCACAATAAATGTACGCCCTTTGTTTTGATCATTTCCGATTTCATGATCTATCTCTAAATCACAAAATCTTGATACTGCTTTGTGATGTCACAGAATTTTTTACAGTGTGGAAGGAGGCCATTCGGCCTATCAAGTCTGCACTGGGTCTCTGAAAGAGCCTTCCACCTAGTCCTACTCCCCTGCCTCATCCCCGTAACCTTGCACATTCTGTCTTTTCAGGTAACGATCCAATTCCCTTCTGAATACCTCGATCGAATATGCCTCCAGCACCCTCTCAGGAATTTTGTTCCAGACTCCAACCACCCTCTGGGTGAATTAATCTTTCCTCACATCACATTTACTCCTTTTGCCAATTATTTTGAATCTGTGCCCTCTAGTCCTTGATGTTCACTTGAGTGGAAACAGTTTCTCACGATTTACCTTGTCCATATCTCTCAGGATCTTGAATACCTCCACCAACTCTCCTCACAGCCTTCTTTTCTCCAAGGAAAACAGTCCCATCCTCTCCAATCTATCCTCATAGCTACAGTTCTTCATCCCGGGAATCATTCTTGTGAATCTCCTCTGTACCCTCTCCAATGTCTTCACATCCTTCCTCAAGTATGGCGCCCAGAACTGGACGCAGTATTCCAGATGAGGCCTAATTAGTGTCTTATACGAGTTCAACATGACCTCCTTACTCTTGTACTCAATGCCCCTATTAATAAAGCCTAAGATACTATCTGCTTTATTAACTGCTCTCAACACGTCCTGCCATCTTCAATGGCCTATGTACGTCTGAGTTCCCTCTGTTTGTGCACCTCTTTTAGAGGCTCTTCCTTTATTTTATGCTGTCTCACCATATTCTTCCTGCCAAAATGGATCACCTCACACTTCTGTACATTGAACTTCATCTGCCACTTGTCTGCTCAATCCACCAACACGTTGAAAGAACCGAGGAATACTCTGGTACAAAAGTTCAACACTCGGAGTCCAGATGCAATATTCAAGTGGTTCCTTTATTACGCATGCGGGGAGCAAACACTGGGCAATCCAGGCACTTCTCCACCGAGGTTCAAATGAGCACAGTTTATATATCTTTTATTATCAGTAACTTAATAGTATTAATTAGACAAAGGCCACAGCACAATGACCCCCTGGTTGACTGAGACCTGATCCCTTTGTTGGACGTACATTATTCACGCGTGTCCGATACTAACTGGGAGCCGGGGTTCCCTTGTATCCTGAGCGGGTGTGATGGTTTCCTCTGTGGGTAATTTCTAATATACAACCCTCCGTTCGGTTGTACCCACATTTGTCCAGCACCACCCCCGTTCCAACTGGTTGGGAGCAAATTGTGAGGCTACCTTTCCTCCTGCACCCACTCAGTGATACCCCGTGTATGCCCTCATTCTTGCGTATGGCATGCATATCTATGGGGTAGTACCGGAGGGAGTCATTGTCTCGGATTAACCCAATGTTCTCCACTTGATACTGAGGGTGTGGGCCCGTGTCTGCTGTGACTGAGGGGATTGCCCATACCTATCACGTTCATTTGGTTTGAGGTGCACTTCTGAATCACCGCATACACCCTGGTCACTCCTTTCAATGTACATGCGTCGATGACGCCTGGGTTCTTGGCCATCCCCCACTACCGGGCACTGTTGATCCAGCCCGGTACCTCCCCCCTTTGGATCTGGCCCAGATTGTGTCTTAATTGCCCGATCATCCACTGGCCGTAAGCTGGCTTTTTTGGGTGCTGCCCTCTTGTCGTTCCTCCCTTTCTGTTAATTGGCTGGTGGCTTTAGCATGGGTCTCTATAACGTGTACGCTTTCCAATACAGATGCCACACTCTTGCCCCCTAGGGCCGCTGCCGTTTCACCACCCCTCGCTACTCTCATGAGCAAGCTGCCTCATGATCCCTTTAAGATTCGTGACCTCGGAGTTGATTCCTTGAATGTCGAGAGAGTTTACCAGGGAAGTCCCTGTGTTCACCCCTGTCAGTACATTGTTAACTAACTCTCTCTCCTGGCGGTGGAAAGCAGGATGTCCCCTGAATCTAGTGGCACCCGTGGCGTCGGCCGGCTGATTAATCACAGCCTTACTCAGTAATTTGTACAGTTTTCGTAGGGGCGCTTGGTTACTGCAATACTCAGGCAGTTGCATACCTGCCAGGTTCACAATTACCTGTACAATTTCATGTTTAACATTATCATACAAGAGTTCACCGTCCATATACAGTACCAGTTCATTCTGTGGCCCAGGGGTCATGTCTGGGCAAGATCGTCTCTTGTCGTGTCCTGTGATAGCGGGGTGGTGTCGGTCCGGGGGTCCGCCGTTGCAGTCAACTCTCCGTGTTTGGCCCTCAAGATCCAATGCCAGGTATCTGTCATTCCCAAGTCCTCCTCCCCGGGACAGTGACCCCAGTTGTTGTTGTCCTGGGGTGTGAAGGTAAATTGCGAAAAATCTCTCACACACTGTATCTGGACCTGTGCCCCCTTCGCACATGTCCAGGGTCCGTCCGAACCATCGCTGATCTGGAAGCATAGTGGGCCCTCATTTTTCCATCGGAGTTCCGTTCCCGAATGCGAGCTCTGCCCTAGGCTCTCACCATCGCTCATTCCAATGGATAGTTGCGTAAGCCCGGTGCCACACTTGAAGAGCATTGACCTTTCCGTTGTGACATTCACACCTCCTTTCACGCAATATCCGTCGCTGACATTCTTGTAGTATAAGCCCATACCGGCCACTGCTTCACGGTTTACATTCTGTATGCCGGTGGCTGCGATAGCCAGGGCCCTGGTAATGATCATGGACACCCAGCTTTTTTCCATCTTGGCGTGGAGGTTACCCGGTTATTGTTATTTCTGTAATGAAGCACACTGCTGGTGATCACCAGGGTTTAGGTTGGATATAAGAGGCAGCTTTCTCCTTTACGTCCCTCCTTGTGCACAGCCCACGGTGACCCTCCCCGTAGTTGAGGATTCCCCCTTTTGTCTTTCAGATGGCCAGTCCTCCAGATCGGGAATGAATCCTAAACCACTTGGCCTACACAGTACGGACTGCTCGTTGCCCGTTTTCCCCCCGCTGCCTGGTAATTTAGTCTCTCTTACTTACATCATACCTTTTCAGTTGCGACCAGTGTTTCCACCTAGCTTTTCCCTTCATACCGACGCAGGCACGTGAATAATTCCGTACGGTCCAGTCCATTTTGGGGCAAAAACTGGTTGGCTAGGGGTGATATGAACAAACACCATGTCTCCGACCTCAGCCGGTGGTGACGGGAGTCCCCCTTTTGTCCTCTCTTCTAAATCCCTGATAGCCTGTTGGTCCTTCACTTCCTGTTGTAATTCCTTTAGCTGTCCATCCAATTGCTTAATATCGTTTTTAATTTTATCTCTGATGGGTCCCATATCCTCACTTCCGGTGGCTCTGCCCTCTGGCAAGCGCATAGCCCTCCCGGTCAGCAACTCATAAGGGGTTAAACCAGTTGTCCTGTTGGGGGTAGCCCTCAGTCGCATCAATATGCAGGGGAGCACATCCACCCATCCCCCACCAGTTGTTGTGTTTGCCATTGCAATAGCATTTTTTAACGTGCGGTTCATACATTCTTCCATTCCTGAGCTTTGTGGACGGTCAGGTACGTGAAATTTCTGTTTTACTCCGAGCAGCTCACACGTCCTTTTCATAATACTGTCCGTAAAATGCGCTCCTTGATCCGAATCTATCTGTAAAGGGATTCCCCACCTTGGTACTACTTCAAAAGCGAGGATCTTTGTGGCCGTGGTGGCGTTGCAGTCCCTGGTGGGGAAAGCTCTAGTGAACCTCCAGTGCACCTACACCCCCATAGTTACAATATGCCTCAAACTTCCAATTGCCATATTCATGGGCACTCTCGCCCTTTTCTTGTTTTACTCCAGTCACTGTATTCCAATTAACTGGGGCTTGCCCTAAGACTTGTGCCATTTCTGCTCTAAAGGCTCGGAAATCAGCTTGCTGCTGTCCCTGGTCTGCAGCGATATCATTACACCAGGTTCCGTCCTGATACGCTTGCTGCAGCCGTCCCCAAAACGCCTCAGGTAGTTTTATCCGGACTAACCCGCGAACGTCCCTGTTATGGAGATCGTGGCATTGCCGTATTTCCCTCAATTTTTGCCAAAACGACTCATTTCCATGTCTAGGTTTTAGTTGGGGTAATTTGTTTCCAATAGCTTCATGGTTGCGCTAGGTGACAGGGACACATACGTGGTTCTCAGTTGCGCCGGGAAGCCCCCGTTATAGCTCTCTGTCCGTGTATTGGCGCCTGGGCCGGCTGCCCATTTTATGCCGGTACGGCCGCTTGAGCACAGCGTAGATACACCTGGTCGCGGCCAGACGGGTCCATCCGTTTCAGGATAGACTTCCTGTTTGTGTCCCGCGCGTTCGCAGTCAGATCCACCGACGTCAAGCCGGTGTTCTCCGACCACTGCCTCCTACTGGTTGACTGTCACTTGGAGGAAGACCAGAGGGTGGGCAGGGGGGCATGGAAGCTAAACGTGCAACTGCTGACCCCAGAGCACAGCGAGGAGCTCAAGAGGTCTTACAAAGGCTGGAGAACCGTGAAACCCCTCTTTGAGTCCCTGACACAGTTGTGGGAAGCGATCAAGGGAAACATCAAGACGTTTTTCATCCTCAAAGGCACCCAGAAAGCTAGAAAGGAACAGAGGGAAATGTCCCGACTCCAGAAAAACCTGCAGAATCTGCTCCTGCTGCAGTCGATGGGGGTCGATGTCAAGGAGGAACTCCAAGAGGTGAAGGGCCAGCAAGCCTCGCTCTTTGCCTCGGAGGCCTCCAAGATCATCTTCCGTTCCAGAGTCCGCTCCGTGGAGCAGGATGAGACGTGCTCACATTTCTTCTTCCAAAAGTAACAGAGAGAGCTCTGTGATCAGCAGCCTGAAGGAAGAAGACGGCTCACTAAAGTCATCGCAGTCCGACATTTTGAGGATCAGCAAATCCTTTTATGCCCGATTGTATGACGTGAAGCCCACAGACAGCACGGCCTCCCAGTCCTTCCTGTCCTCCATCACGGAGGTCTTAGACGACAGTACATGGGAGAGCCTGGACAAACCGCTAACTCCTGACGAACAGACTAAGGCCCTTGAGTCCTTCGAGAAGAGTAAAACTCCCGGAAGCGACGGCTTGCCAGCGGAGTTGTATTCGGCTCTGTGGGACTGGATGGGCCCGGACCTGCTAGAAGTGTACGAGAGTATGCTCCTGGCCGGCAGCATGTCAGAATCCATGAGGAAAGGCATCATCACCCTCATCTACAAGCACAAGGGGGGAAGGGAGGAAATTAGAAATTGGCGACCCATTTCGCTGTTGAATGTGGACTATAAGATTCTGTCCAAGGTCATCGCCAACCGTGTCAAATCCGCTCTGGAATTGGTGATCCACCATGACCAGACCTGCACTGTGCCGGGCAGGAAGATCTCGGACAGCCTCGCGCTGCTCAGGGATACGATTGCCTATGTACAGGACAGGTGTGTGGATACCTGCCTCATCAGCTTGGATCAGGAGAAGGCCTTTGACAGAATATCGCACACCTACATGGTGGATGTGCTCTCCAAATTGGGGTTTGGGGAGGGAATTCGAAATTGGATCCAACTGCTCTACACTAACATCAGTAACGCAGTCTCGATCAATGGGTGGGAAACAGATAGCTTTCCGATTAAATCTGGAGTCAGGCAGGGCTGTCTTCTCTCGCCTGTTCTTTTCGTGTGTTGCATAGAACCCTTTGCCGAGTCCATCAGGAAGGATCCGGGCATAAGAGGAGTGACGATCCCAGGCAGTGGAGGCACTCAGTTCAAAGCCTCCCTGCACATGGATGATGTCGCCGTCTTCTGCTCGGATCCGCTGTCGGTGCGCAGACTGATCCACATCCGCGACCAGTTCGAACTGGCCTCGGGAGCCAAGGTAAATCGTGGGAAGAGCGAGGCCATGTTCTTTGGGAAGTGGGCTGACCGATCATTTGTCCCCTTCACTGTCAGGGCTGACGGCCTGAAGGTGCTGGGGATATGGTTCGGAGGGACCGGGGCATGCGTTAGAAACTGGAAGGAGCGAGTGTCTATGGTGAAAAGGAAACTGGGCATGTGGGAGCGACGCTCCCTCTCCATTGCGGGTAAGAACCTGGTCATCAGGTGTGAGGCACTCTCGCTGTTGCTGTACGTGGCGCAGGTCTGGCCCATTCCACACTCCTGCGTGGTGGTGATCACACGAGCCATCTTCCGCTTTATCTGGAGGTCAAAAATGGATCGTGTCCGCAGAGACGCGATGTACAAGCCTCTAGATAAAGGGGGAAAAACCGTGCCCAACATCGCCCTCATACTGATGGCCACCTTTGTGTGCGGCTGCATCAAGCGGTGCATAGACCCTCAGTACGCAAACACCAAGTGTCACTACGTGCTGAGGTTCTACCTGTCCCCGGTGTTGCGAAGGATGGGTCTGGCCACGCTGCCGCTGAACGCTCCAAGTAGTTGGACCGTGCCGTACCACCTGTCCCTGGTGGAAAAATTTATGCAGAGAAACACCTTTGACCACAAGTCCATCAGGCAGTGGTCAGCACGTAACGTCCTAGAGGCCCTGAGGGAAAAGGAGAGGGTGGACCCTGTGGGATGGTTCCCCGAGCAGACTGTCAAAGTCATTTGGCAGAATGCCTCATCGCCAGAACTTTCCAACAAGCACCAAGACGTAGCTTGGCTGGTGGTGAGAAAGGCCCTCCCCGTCAGATCCTTCCTACACGTCAGGAGTCTCACCCCCTCTGCACGTTGCCCTCGAGGTGGCTGTGGTGGGGAAGAGACCGTTGTTCACCTCCTTGTGGATTGTGCCTTTGCAAAGAAAGTCTGGAGAGAGATGCAGTGGTTGCTGTTGAGGTTCATCCCGAGCAGTTCTGTGACACGGGACTCTGTGCTCTACGGGCTGTTCCCAGGGACACACACCGAGACAAACATCAACTGCAGCTGGAGGATCATCAACTCGGTGAAAGAGGCGCTTTGGTCTGCCCGAAACTTGTTGGTCTTCCAGCACAAAGAGTTGTCCCCAACCGATTGTTGCGGACTGGCACAATCCAAAGTCCAGGACTACGTGTTGTGGGATGCACTAAATCTTGGAGCAGCTGCCGCAAAGGCGCAATGGGGAAGGGTCGCTGTCTAAGACCTTTCTACCACAGCGCACCGAGGGACTGGGAACTGTTTAAATCCCCTCGGGCTGTACAGCTCAAAATGAAAGGCTGTAAATGATTGTAATATTGTTTGTACTGATGCACCTGGTGATACATTTTGTAAAAGTTTAACCTGGATTGTACCCTTGTAATGTTGTTATTGAAATGGTTTGGAATGTGATTGAAGATATTTTATGAATAAAGTATATTTTTGCAAAAAAAAGAAAAAAAAGGTTCTCCCAGGACGAGGCTAGCCCATTGCACTTCGGGTGTGCTAACGCCTGCGATGTCCCCAAATGCGGGATACTCGACTGCAAAATTTGTGGTAGTGGGGGACTGCGTTCGCGCTCTCCCCTGATTCACAATTCAAAAAATAGATTTCATCATATCTTTCATTTTCTCTTCTATTTCCTGTCAGCAACCTTTTCTGAAAAAAGAAATATATAACCCCCAATGTGTGCTCTTCAAAATCTATACTGGACTGGTTATTTAGTTTTTTCTTTCCTCCTCGCAAATATTATCCAACCCCCATTCTTTTCCTCCCTGTCATTATCAGCCGGCAATTATTCCATCTCTGCATCATTTTCGCCAGACCGTTTGTTTTGTGGCCGCCAAATTACTCGCGCCATTTTTAACCCCGCGTTTGCCCACTCAAAAATCTCTCTCAAACAACCCCCATCTAACACCCAACCCACCATCACAACAGTCCCCACACTCCCAGCACCGCCCCACCCCCTATCTCTCTGGACGTCTGTATAAATACAAACTCATATCAGTCAGCTATTAACTCATATGCATTCACCATTTTAAACATGTAGCAGCGACCCCTCACTATTTCAAACATGAACAAGCACCCTGTCCCCATGTTCATTCAAATTACCCCCCTCCTAAACGAACAGCAGCCTCCCACCTCCTCTGTATAATCTCCCCCTTAATCAGCCCCCGGTGTGACTCCTACCTTCTGAAACTCCTGCCTCCTCTCCCCATGTGTAAAGTCTTTCCCTGCCCCTTCTGCAGCTCACTTCCCCTGCTGTGGGTCCATCAATTCACCTGTGATTATTCCTTGAAGGCTTAAATAGCGCAAAGCGAAGAAATAAACAGAAAGAAAACTGGAGAAAGGCAGATAGAAACCTAAACCCTCAGTAAAATGACCACCGGGAATCCCGTTTAACCGTCAGAATGATCGCGCAGCCCAAATTACACGCATTATCCCTGAATTATAACAAGATTTTAGGCAGCTTCACTTTAGGACTTTTCATTTCCTCTTGTGGGGCTCCTGTTCCTCACACACTGGAGGCTAACATGTAAGTTTTAGATTGCAAGGCTAGGCTACTTTAACCCCAAGATTTTCTTTTTGAAACTCCAGGCCCACAGTCCAACAGGAACTGGTTAACCGGAGCCACCGAAAACCAGGGTCCCGGAGAGGAATTGAAATCTCGGGGTAAGAAACGGACACAAACTCACGTGGGCCCATGGAGCACGGCCTTGGAGAAGGTCTCAGGAAACTCCTGAAGAAGAAGAGTCCTTGTCCCAGTCTGGATCTTCAGATTGCAGGTTTCAAAATAAAAATTCTTTGAGGGGTGGGGGAGAAAATTAATTCCATTAAAACAGAGAGCAAAGAACATTTTCAAACAAAATAACGCAAGAGCCAATGAATCACTCTCAGTTACAACTCAGCAACATCCAAATACAAACAAGTCAAAGAGTTATAAAGCAGATTGAGACAGAGGGAACACACACGCACATTAAGCCAGAGTGGGGACTAGCTCCGCACTCTGGAGGCGGTTTTCGGATTGGGTTCCTAGCCAGGTATATCCTGAATGAGCAGTTTGCAGACTCCACCCCTGGCATGTTGGGATGTCTCTCAATCTGCTCCCCAGGAGGCCTGTCCATTGATATGTTAATCCCAGGGCAGGACAACTTTCTGATTCTTCCTGTCCTTTGATGTGTTCACCCCAGGAAAACAATGTTTCAGCCATTTTCTGGTTAATGTTAAAACTTTAACTCATCTTGTCGGGAATGTCACTGCAGTTTGAAATATCAAACACTAAACCCCCAACACAAGACTGTGCAAAGCATGTGGATTGTTACTGAGATTCCGTCTGTGATTTTTAGTGATGTCAGTGTGGATTGTGTAATCTGTGTGTGTGTGAGTGTTGCTGGTCCCATAATGTAACGCAAATGTCTCCTTGCAGCCTCTCAGTACGCCACTCATGGTCCCCTGGTACTTTTTGGATTGTCTGGAGAAGACATTGAAAGAATTAGAGTTAAACAATGCTAACACTAGCTGCACTGCGACGAGTATATGAGAGCTTATTCTTATCCAGGGGTGTATGTCCACATTCAGCCCCCATTCCCACACTTGCTCCCACCGTCGGATCTCTCAAGTGCTCTTCCGTATCATTGATTAGCCTTTTAAACACCGCCTGTAACACGTAATGCTGATTCCTCACCTTTCGTAAGTCACCTTTAAACTTTGTCAGACTTTCGGGAAGGTGGGGAATTGGGGCCTGCTTAGGTTCCTCATAGTGTTCCAGGGCATGGTGGAGTGTGTCGGAGGCGTTGACTGAGACCTGACCCCTTTGTTGGACGTACATTATTCACGCTGTGTCTGATAGTAACTGGGAGCCGGGGTTCCCTTGTATCCTGAGCGGGTGTGATGGTTTTCTCTGTGGGTAATTTCTAATATACAACCCTCCGTTCGGTTGTACCCGCATTTGTCCAGCACCCCCCCCCCGTTCCAACTGGATGGGAGCAAATTGTGAGGCTACCTTTCCATCTGCAGCCGCTCAGTGATACCCTGTGTATGCCCTCATTCTTGCGTATGGCATGCATATCTATGGGGTAGTACCGGAGGGAGTCATTGTCTCGGATTAACCCAATGTTCTCCACTCGGTACTGAGGGTGTGGGCCCGTGTCTGCTGTGACTGAGGGGATTGCCCATACCTAACACGTTCATTTGGTTTGAGGTGCACTTCTGAATCACCGCATACACCCTGGTCACTCCTTTCAATGTACATGCGTCGATGACGCCTGGGTTCTTGGCCATCCCCCACAACCGGGCACTGTTGATCCAGCCCGGTACCTCCCCACTTTGGATCTGGCCCAGATTTTGTCTTAATTGCCCGATCAGCCACTGGCCGTAAGCTGGCTTTTTTAGGTGCTGCCCTCTTGTCGTTCCTCCCTTTCTATTAATTGGCTGGTGGCTTTAGCATGGGTCTCTATAACGTGTACGCTTTCCAATACAGATGCCACACTCTTGCCCCCTAGGGCCGCTGCCGTTTCACCACCCCTCGCTACTCTTATGAGCAAGCTGCCTCATGATCCCTTTAAGATTCGTGACCTCGGAGTTGATTCCTTGAATGTCGAGAGAGTTTACCAGGGAAGTCCCTGTGTTCACCCCTGTCAGTACATTGTTAACTAACTCTCTCTTCTGGCGGTGGAAAGCAGGATGTCCCCTGAATCTAGTGGCACCCGTGGCGTCGGCCGGCTGATTAATCACAGCCTTACTCAGTAATTTGTACAGTTTTCGTAGGGGCGCTTGGTTACTGCAATACTCAGGCAGTTGCATACCTGCCAGGTTCACAATTACCTGTACAATTTCATGTTTAACATTATCATACAAGAGTTCATCGTCCGTATACAGTACCAGTCCATTCTGTGGCCCAGGGGTCATGTCTGGGCAAGATAGTCTCTGTGGTGTCGTCGTGTCCTGTGATAGCAGGGTGGTGTCGGTCCGGGGGTCCGCCGTTGCAGTCAACTCTCCGTGTTTGGCCCTCAAGATCCAATGCCAGGTATCTGTCATTCCCAAGTCTTCCTCCCCGGGACAGTGACCCCAGTTGTTGTTCTCCTGGGGTGTGAAGGTAAATTGCGAAAAATCTCTCACACACTGTATCTCTCACACACTGTAGCTTTCTCCTTTACGTCCCTCCTTGTGCACAGCCCACGGTGACCCTCCCCGTAGTTGAGGATTCCCCCTTTTCTCTTTCAGATGGCCAGTCCTCCAGATCGGGAATGAATCCTAAACCACTTGGCCTACACAGTACGGACTGCTCGTTGCCCGTTTTCCTCCCACTGCCTGGTAATTTAGTCTTTCTTACTTACATCATACCTTTTCAGTTGTGACCAGTGTTTCCACCTAGCTTTTCCCTTCATATCGGCGCAGGCACGTGAATAATTCCGTACGGTCCAGTCCATTTTGGGGCAAAACCTGGTTGGCTAGGGGTGATTTGAACAAACACCATGTCTCCGACCTCAGCCGGTGGTGACGGGGGTCCCCCTTTTGTCCTCTCTTCTAAATCCCTGATAGCCTGTTGGTCCTTCACTTCCTGTTGTAATTCCTTTAGCTGTCCATCCAATTGCTTAATATCATTTTTAATTTTATCTCTGATGGGTCCCATATCCTCACTTCCGGTGGCTCTGCCCTCTGGCAAGCGCATCGCCCTCCCGGTCAGCAACTCATAAAGGGGTTTATCTTAAATCCAGCATTTTTCAGTGTCCTTATGACTATCAGGAGAGCTCCGATGTGGCCCCTTTCCGATTCTGACGCTATTAGGATATCATCTGCATATTATAAGATTGTACTGTTGTTAGACTCTACGTCGCACGGACTCAGCTTCTCACTCGTGACCCGATGGAGGATGTTGGGGCTGTTGTGGAATCCCTGTGGGAGCCTCGCCCATGTTCACCGTCTCCCTCCCACTGTGAAAGCGAATTTATCTTGGGATTCCTGGTCCAGTGGTATCGACCAAAATCCATTGGCTACATCTAACACTGTAAATATTTTATGTTCGGGTTTTTACAATTAAAGCACACCTCGGGTTTAGGAACGGCTGCTGCAGTGGCCACCATTTCAGTGGGGTCTGTAACCTCACTGCCGACACCTTTATCTTAGTTTTCCCTATGTGGTTATCTACCCCGGTGGCCCATCTTCCTCGATCATATGTGTTCTTGTCTACTAGCCCGGTGTCTAGGATTGACTGGTGGGCCCGGGCCCGGTGTCTAGGATGGCCTGGTGGGCCCGGGCCTGGTGTCTAGGATGGCCTGGTGGGCCCGGGCCCGGTGTCTAGGATGGCCTGGTGGGCCCAGTGTCTAGGATGGCCTGGTGGGCCCGGGCCCGGTGTCTAGGATCGCCTGGTGGGCCCGGGCCCGGTGTCTAGGATTGCCTGGTGGGCCCGGGCCCGGTGTCTAGGATTGCCTGGTGGGCCAGGCTAAGGCCATCCTTGTACAATTGCATAAACTGTACATCGTCTCGGTTCAGCGCAGCACCTACACCCCCGTAGTTACAATATGCCTCAAACTTCCGATTGCCATATTCATGGGCACTCTCGCCCTTTTCTTGTTTTATGGGGCTTGCCCTAAGTCTTGTGCCATTTCTGCTCTAAAGGCTCGGAAATCAGCTTGCTGCTGTGCCTGGTCTGCCTGGTTGTCCGGGCACCGGGGGCACAAGCTCTATCTTAATTGGGGCCACGGGTTATGGTGGTGGTGATTCCCAACCCGCTTCCCGTTGTTCCTCATATCCTGCCGCCTGTTCCACCAGCCCGTTCCAATCTATATTATCTGCGTATTGTGCAGCTACTGGTGGCTGTGGTAAAGCTGCCGAAACTGACATGAGATTTTTTGCCTGGACCAGCTCTTCATTTTGGGATTTGTTGGCCAACATTCGATTTACTTTCTTACTTAACTCTATGTGTTGTCTTGACATTAGGATCCAGGCTTCATCATCTTTGTCTTTTTTCTGATTATCCCACCATTTTCTCTGATCAGCGGGTGAGTCAAATGGGTTCCAATTGTTCTTTCTCATTTTGCCTATCGATTTCTTATTTTTGTCAGCTCAATGCTGTGTCAAGGATCCCTCTGGTCCCCACTCGAGTTTGTCACCACTGGCCATCTCTGGGTAAGACGGTCGGGGTATAGTTGTTGTCAGCGGTACGGTTCTTACCCTGGATCCTTTCTGACCGAACTCGTTACTTGCGGCTAATACCGGATGTAATTATAACAATCTATAAGACAAGCAAACTACCCCACCCTTACCACCCCTTGAACTATTGCCTGGAGCCCAGGTTTCTGATACGCGGGGTGCCTGACACTTCCTGGATCGGGACGGAGTCAGATTTAGTATGAATAAAAATGAATTCACACTGTGACTCATCCCATTTCCCCGTCGGTGTCCTGCATCCTTCGGGCCCTGCTCGCAGCACCAATTGAAAGGTCCGAGGAATACTCTGGGACAAAATTTCAACACTCGGAGTCCAGATACAATATTCAAGTGGTTCCTTTACTACACTTTTTTTTTTGCAAAAATAAACTTTATTCATAAAATATCTTCAACCACATTCCAAACCATTTCAAAAACACCATTACAAGGGTACAATCCGGTTCAACTTTTACAAAATGTATCACCAGGTGCATCAGTACAAACAATATTACAATCATTTACAGCCTTTCATTTTGAGCTGTACAGCCCGAGGGGATTTAAACAGTTCCCAGCCCCTCGGTGCGCTGTGGTAGAAAGGTCTTAGACAGCGGCCCTTCCCCATTGCGCCTTTGCGGCAACTGCCCCAAGCTTTAGTGCGTCCCTCAGCACGTAGTCCTGGACTTTGGATTGTGCCAGTCCGCAACACTCGGTCGGGGACAACTCTTTGCGCTGGAAGACCAACAAGTTTCGGGCAGACCAAAGCGCGTCTTTCACCGAGTTGATGATCCTCCAGCTGCAGTTGATGTTTGTCTCGGTGTGTGTCCCTGGGAACAGCCCGTAGAGCACAGAGTCCTGTGTCACAGAACTGCTCGGGATGAACCTCGACAGAAACCACTGCATCTCTCTCTAGACCTTCTTTGCAAAGGCACAATCCACAAGGAGGTGAACAACGGTCTCTTCCCCACCACAGCCACCTCGAGGGCAACGTGCAGAGGGGGTGAGCTTCCTGACGTGTAGGAAGGATCTGACGGGGAGGGCCTTTCTCACCACCAGCCAAGCTACGTCTTGGTGCTTGTTGGAAAGTTCTGGCGATGAGGCATTCTGCCAAATGACTTTGACAGTCTGCTCGGGGAACCATCCCACAGGATCCACCCTCTCCTTTTCCCTCAGGGCCTCTAAGACGTTACGTGCTGACCACTGCCTGATGGACTTGTGGTCAAAGGTGTTTTTCTGCATAAATTTTTCCACCAGGGACAGGTGGTAGGGCACGGTCCAACTACTTGGAGCGTTCAGCGGCAGCGTGGCCAGACCCATCCTTCGCAACACCGGGGACAGGTAGAACCTCAGCACATAGTGACACTTGGTGTTTGTATACTGAGGGACTACACACCGCTTGATGCAGCCACACAAAGGTGGCCATCGGTATGAGGGCGATGTTGGGCACGTTTTTTCCCCCTTTATCTAGAGGCTTGTACATCGCGTCCATGCGGACACGATCCATTTTTGACCTCCAGATAAAGCGGAAGATGGCTCGAGTGATCGCCACCACGCAGGAGAGTGGAATGGGCTAGACCTGCGCCACGTACAGCAACAGCGAGAGTGCCTCACACCTGATGACCAGGTTCTTACCCGCACTGGAGAGGGAGCTTCGCTCCCACATGCCCAGTTTCCTTTTCACCATAGACACTCGCTCCTTCCAGTTTCTAACGCATGCCCTGGTCCCTCCAAACCATATCCCCAGCACCTTCAGGCCGTCAGCCCTGACAGTGAAGGGGACAAAGGATCGGTCAGCCCAGTTCCCAAAGAACATGGCCTCACTCTTGCCACGATTTACCTTGGTACCCGAGGCCAGTTCGAACTGGTCGCAGATGTGGATCAGTCTGCGCACCGACAGCGGATCCGAGCAGAAGACGGCGGCGTCGTCCATGTACAGGGAGGCTTTGACCTGAGTGCCTCCACTGCCTGGGATCGTCACTCCTCTTATGCCCGGATCCTTCCTGATGGACTCAGAAAAGGGTACTATGCAACACACGAACAGGACAGGGGAGAGAGGACAGCCCTGCCTGACTCCAGATTTAATCGGAAAGCTATCAGATTCCCACCCATTGATTGAGAGTGCGCTAGTAATGTTAGTGTAGAGCAGTTGGATCCAATTGCAAATTCCCTCCCCAAACCCCATTTTGGAGAGCACATCCACCATGTAGGTGTGCGATAATCTGTCAAAGGCCTTCTCCTGATCCAAGCTGATGAGGCAGGTGTCCACACCCCTGTCCTGCACATAGGCAATCGTATCCCTGAGCAGCGCGAGGCAGTCAGAGATCTTCCTGCCCGGCACAGTGCAGGTCTGGTCAGGGTGGATCACCAATTCCAGAGCGGATTTGACCCGATTGGCGATGACCTTGGACAGAATCTTATAGTCCACATTCAACAGTGAAATGGGTCGCCAATTTCTAATTTCCTCCCCTTCCCCCCTTGTGCTTGTAGATGAGGGTGATGATGCCTTTCCTCATGGATTCTGACATACTACCGGCCAGGAGCATACTCTCGTACACTCCTAGCAGGTCTGGGCCGATCAAGTCCCACAGAGCCGAATACTACTCCGCCGGCTAGCCGTCGCTTCCGGGAGTTTTACTCTTCTCCAAGGACTCAAGGGCCTTAGTCAGTTCATCAGGAATTAGCGGTTTGTCCAGGCTCTCCCGTGTACTGTGGTCTAAGACCTCCGTGATAGAGGACAGGAAGGACTGGGAGGCCGTGCTGTCCGTGGGCTTCACGTCATACAATCCGGAATAAAAGGATTTGCTGATCCTCAAAATGTCGGAGGGCGATGACTTTACTGAGCCGTCTTCTTCCTTCGGGCTGCTGATCACAGAGTGTACCTTTTGGAAGAAGAAACGTGAGCACGTCTCATCCTGCTCCATGTAACGGACTCTGGACCGGAAGATGATCTTGGAGGCCTCCGAGGCAAAGGGCGAGGCTTGCTGGCTCTTCACCTCTTGGAGTTCCTCCTTGACATCGACCCCCATCGACTGCAGCCGGAGCAGATCCTGCATGTTTTTCTGGAGTCGGGACATTTCCCTCTGTTCCTTTCTAGCTTTCTGGGTGCCTTTGAGGATGAAAAACCTCTTGATGTTTCCCTTGATCGCTTCCCACCAGTGTATCAGGGACTCAAAGAGGGGTTTCACGGTTCTCCAACCTTTGTAATCCCTCTTGAGCTCCTCAATGTTCTCTGGGGTCAGCAGTTGCAGGTTCAGCTTCCATGCCCCTCGGCCAAGCCTCTGGTCTTCTTGAACCACTGCAGTCCATGTAGTGTAGGTACACCCACAGTGTTTTTAGAGTGGGAGTTTCAGGATTTTGACCCAGCGACAGCGAAGGAAAGGTGATATGTTTCCAAATCAGGATGGTGCGTGATTTGGAGGGGGACTTCCAGGCGCTGGTGTTCCCATGTATCTGCTGCCCTTGTCCTTCTAGATGGTAGTGGTCATGGGTTTGGAAGGTGCTGTCTAAGGAGCCTTGGTGAGTTCCCGCAGTGTATCTTGTAAATGATACACACTGCTGTTACTGAGCGTTGGTGGTGGAGGGAGCGAATGTTTGTGGATGGGGTGCCAATCAGCGCGCTGCTCTGTCCTGGATGGTGTTGAGCTTTTTGAGTGTTGTGGCAGCTGCACTCATCCAGGCAAGTGGGGAGTATTCCATCACATTCCTGACTTGTGCCTTGTAGGTGGTGGACAGGCTTCGGGGAGTCAGGTGGTGAGTTACTCTCCACAGGATTCCTAGCCTGTGGTCAGCTCTTGTAGCCACAGTATTTATACAGCTAGTCCAGTTCAGTTTCTGGTCAATGGCACCCTCAGGATGTTAATAGTGGGGGATTCAGTGATGGCAATGCCATTGAATGTCAAGGGGCGATGGTTGGATTCTCTCTTGTTGGAGATGGTCATTGCCTGACACTTGTCTGGCACCAATGTTACTTGCCACTTGTCAGCCCAAGCCTGGATATTGTCCAGGTCTTGCTGCATTTGGACATGGACTGCTTCAGTATCTTCAACCATCAGCAAACATCCCCACTTCTGACCTTATGATGGAAGGAAGGTCATTGATGAAGCAGCTGAAGATGGTTGTGCCGAGGACACGACGCTGAGGAACTCCTGCACTGATGTCCTGAACCAAGATGACTGACCTCCAACAACCACAACCATTTTCCTTTGTGCTAGGTACGCCTCCAACCAGTGGAAGGTTTTCTCCCGATTCCCATTAACTCCAGTTTTGCTAGGGCTCCTTGATGCCACACTCAGTCAAAAACAGCCTTGATGTCAAGGGCAGTCAATCTCACCTCACCTCTGGAGTTCAGCTCTTTTATCCGTGTTTGAACCAAGGCTGTAATGAGGTCAGGAGCTGAGTGACCCTGGCGGAGTCCAAACTGGGCATCAGTGAGCAGGTTATTGCTAAGCAAGTGCTGCTTGGCAACACTGTTGATGACCCCTTCCATCACTTTACTGATGACCAAGAGTAGGCTGATGGGGCGGTAATTGGCCAGATGGGATTTTTCCTGCTTTTTGTGTACAGGACAAATCCGGGCAATTTTCCACATAGCCGGGTAGATGTCAGTGTTGTAGCTGTACTGGAACAGCTTGGCTAGGGGCGTGGCAATTACTAAAGCACAAGTCTTCAGTAGCATTGCCGGAATATTGTCAGGGCTGATAAAGACCTGTACTGATATACATAGAAGACAGAGGGTAGCAGTGGAAGGGTGCTTTTCTGAATGGAGAGCTGTGACTAGTGGAGTTCCACAGGGATCAGTGCTGGGACCATTGCTGTTTGTAGTATACATAAATGATTTGGAGGAAAATGTAACTGGACTAATTAGTAAGTTTGCAGACGAGACCAAGGTTGGAGGAGTTGCAGATAGTGAAGAGGATTGTCAAAGGATACAACGGGACATAGATCGGTTGGAGACTTGGGCGGAGAAATGGCAGATGGAGTTTAATCCGGACAAATGCGAGGTAATGCATTTTGGAAGGTCTAATACAGGCAGGAATTACACAGTAAATGGCAGAACCATTAGTGCATCAACGGGCAGAGGGATCTGGGTGTACAGGTCACTGAAAGTGGCAACGCAGGTGGATAAGGTAGTCAGGAAGGCATATGGCATGCTTGCCTTCATCGGCAGGGGTATTGAGTATAAAAGCTGGAAAGTCATGCTGCAGCTGTATAGAACCTTGGTTAGGCCACACTTGGAATATTGCGTGCAATTCTGGTCACCACATTACCAGAAGGATATGGAGGCGTTGGAGAGGGTGCAGAGGAGGTTTACCAGGATGCTGCCTGGTCTGGAGGTTATTAGCTATGAGGAGAGGTTGGAGAAACTCGGATTGTTCTCACTAGAGCGACGGAGATTGAGGGGCGACTTGATCGAAGTTTACAAAATTATGAGTGGCATGGACAGAGGAGATAGTCAGAAGCTTTTTCCCTGGGTGAAAGAGTCAATTACTAGGGGACATAGATTTAAGGTGAGAGGAGGAAACTATAGAGGAGATGTGTGGGGCAAGTTTTCTACGCAAAGGGTAGTGAGTGTCTGGAATTCGCTGCCAGAGGAGGTGGTGGAAGCAGGTACGATAGTGGTGTTTAAGAGGCAGCTTGACAAATACATGAATAGGATGGGAATAGAGGGATACGGACCCCGGAAGTGCAAAATGTTTTAGCTGACGGGCAATATGATTGGCACAGGCTTGGAGGGCCGAAGGGCCTGTTCCTGTGCTGTACTTTTCTTTGTTCTTTGATAAAGACCTGTGTGTGTGTTAATACTCATGTATTCTCTCGATGATTTATCCAGTTCTAATTGTTGGATGGTTGGCTCATATCCACTATTGTATAGGACTTGCCTCCAGCCAGCTTTGCATACAATTGGTCTATCCTTGGAATGGGGCAGTTGTCTGGTTTTGCTGCCTTATTCACTGTCAACTTATACTTCCCACCAATTCCTATGGTTTGGTCAGGCTTAACCACTGGAACTATGAGTGCTGCCCACTCTGAGAATTGGACAGCTTGGGCGATGCCCAGTTTTTCTAACTGGCACAGTTCTGCATCCGCCTTCTCCTTCAATGCATAAGGCACAGGTCCGGTCTTAAAGAAACGTGGTGTCACCTGTGGATCCACATATATCGTGGGCTTTTAACTTCCCTGATTAATCCCAAAATACCATGGCGTATTTCCTTAGCAGTTCAGGAACTCCTGTTTTCAGGTGAAATATCTCAGACCAGTCAAGCTTGATCTTCTGTAACCAGTCTCGGCCTAACAGACTGGGTCCTTCTCCAGTCACTATTATCACAGGCAGCTGGGCTGTCTGTTGCCTGTAAGACACTGGTGCTGTGGCGATCCCCTTTACCTGAATAGATTCTCCAGTGCAATATCTTTAATTTAGCGGTTCTCTGCTCCAGGTTTACTAACTTTCTACCTTTAGTCAGGGATCTGAAAGTGTGCTCTCCCACCACTGTAGTTGAGGCCTCCATATCCACCTCCATTATTAATGGCTTCTCATTAACTTGGATTGTGACAGTGATGGATTCGGTTTTTACAGCTGTTACATTACACAGGCTCGGTTTTTACAGCTGTTACATTACACAGGCTCGGTTTTTACAGCTGTTACATTACACAGGCTCGGTTTTTACAGCTGTTACATTACACAGGCTCGGTTTTTACAGCTGTTACATTACACAGGCTCGGTTTTTACAGCTGTTACATTACACAGGCTCGGTTTTTACAGCTGTTACATTACACAGGCTCGGTTTTTACAGCTGTTACATTACACAGGTTCGGTTTTTACAGCTGTTACATTACACAGGTTCGGTTTTTACAGCTGTTACATTACACAGGCTCGGTTTTTACAGCTGTTACATTACACAGGCTCGGTTTTTACAGCTGTTACATTACACAGGCTCGGTTTTTACAGCTGTTACATTACACAGGCTCGGTTTTTACAGCTGTTACATTACACAGGCTCGGTTTTTACAGCTGTTACATTACACAGGTTCGGTTTTTACAGCTGTTACATTACACAGGTTCGGTTTTTACAGCTGTTACATTACACAGGCTCGGTTTTTACAGCTGTTAAATTACACAGGCTTGGTTTTTACAGCTGTTACATTACACAGGTTCGGTTTTTACAGCTGTTACATTACACAGGCTCGGTTTTTACAGCTGTTACATTACACAGGCTCGGTTTTTACAGCTGTTACATTACACAGGCTCGGTTTTTACAGCTGTTACATTACACAGGCTCGGTTTTTACAGCTGTTACATTACACAGGCTCGGTTTTTACAGCTGTTACATTACACAGGCTCGGTTTTTACAGCTGTTACATTACACAGGCTCGGTTTTTACAGCTGTTACATTACACAGGCTCGGTTTTTACAGCTGTTACATTACACAGGCTCGGTTTTTACAGCTGTTACATTACACAGGCTCGGTTTTTACAGCTGTTACATTACACAGGCTCGGTTTTTACAGCTGTTACATTACACAGGCTCGGTTTTTACAGCTGTTACATTACACAGGCTCGGTTTTTACAGCTGTTACATTACACAGGCTCGGTTTTTACAGCTGTTACATTACACAGGCTCGGTTTTTACAGCTGTTACATTACACAGGCTCGGTTTTTACAGCTGTTACATTACACAGGCTCGGTTTTTACAGCTGTTACATTATACAGGCTCGGTTTTTACAGCTGTTACATTACACAGGCTCGGTTTTTACAGCTGTTACATTACACAGGCTCGGTTTTTACAGCTGTTACATTACACAGGCTTGGTTTTTACAGCTGTTACATTATACAGGCTTGGTTTTTACAGCTGTTACATTATACAGGCTCGGTTTTTACAGCTGTTACATTACACAGGCTTGGTTTTTACAGCTGTTACATTATACAGGCTCGGTTTTTACAGCTGTTACATTACACAGGCTCGGTTTTTACAGCTGTTACATTACACAGGCTCGGTTTTTACAGCTGTTACATTACACAGGCTCGGTTTTTACAGCTGTTACATTACACAGGCTCGGTTTTTACAGCTGTTACATTATACAGGCTTGGTTTTTACAGCTGTTACATTACACAGGCTCGGTTTTTACAGCTGTTACATTACACAGGCTTGGTTTTTACAGCTGTTACATTACACAGGCTCGGTTTTTACAGCTGTTACATTATACAGGCTCGGTTTTTACAGCTGTTACACTACACAGGCTCGGTTTTTACAGCTGTTACATTATACAGGCTCGGTTTTTACAGCTGTTACATTACACAGGCTCGGTTTTTACAGCTGTTACATTACACAGGCTCGGTTTTTACAGCTGTTACATTACACAGTGAATAGATGTCGGTGTCAGCAGCTTCAGGTTCTGCTGTATTCTTTAATTCAATCTTCTTGGTTTGATGCTTTGTGGGCTGTTTCGACCCTTCTTATGGCAATAATGACATTCTGCCTCCTTGAATTTACAGCTGTCTGGCACATGGTCACCTCCACATCTATAACAACTTAATCTTGGAGCCGCTGATGAATTCTTTCTTTTGATAAAGGACTTTTCATGGTTTTAACAGCAGACATTGCATCTCCCCTCGATGCTGTGGGTCTGGTTTCCACGCCACACTCAGCAGCAGGTTCCTGCCCCACATGAAGAACAGCGCCATGTTGTATGTGTACAAAGCCTGCCAGTCTCTCACTGCACTTTCCATGGCGAGGGAGATTCCTTGGGTACGCTTAAAGACGATGTTTACCTCGGTGAGTGAAAGGCGCTCTGTGGCATCGTCTTGAACTCCACAAACTAATCGGTCCTGCAGCAAATCATTTACCGTGTTCCCGATGTCAGTGTTCTGTCAGTGCACCCCATCTCTGGGAAGCAGCAACGCCCCTGAGGGGGAATGGATCAGAGAGATTTCTCCAGCAGAGAACAATCCAAACCTCGCTCCTTGCACGAACCCCCCGTTGTCACCTGAGCGGAACATTTCCAACGGGGCGGTTCTGGGCTGTTTCCTCAGCCCGTCAAAAGCGAGACAATTTGCAAACACTATGGGTTTGTAGGAGCAAACCAAAGGACTGGAACTGACAAAAACAACAGGACTGGTAAGTGAGAAAATGCATTAAAATGGGGATCAAGATTGAGTCCATCAACGTGTGTAGCGTTAAATCTGCTACGCGATGTGTTGCAACCTTGGATTACCTTGCCAAGGTCAAAGCTGACCTGTTGTTTCTGCAGGAGTGTGCAATACTGCACCTCAGCTCCTACAGGCAATGGGCACGATGGTGGTCCCAAGGGGCATCACTCTGGTCGGGAGGAAACGACTCTCGTTCCTCCGGCCTGGGTATTCAGCTGCAGGGAGGCAATGTCACCATGTCCGAGGTTGAGGAGGTGGTGGGCGGGCCCCTCCTCGTAGCGGACATTATTGTACAAGAATGCGCCACTCTAGTTAATTAACATGTATGCCCCGGATCAAAACAGCGAGTGGCTGGTTGTCCTTCAGCAGCTCCCACTTCTGCTGGCGACTTCCAGGCTGGCCATTCTGGGCGGTGACTTCAGCCGCATCATCGATGGAGCTGGACAATCTGGCAGGGCCGACAGCAGACTGGACACCACGTCCAGATCCCTGATGGAAATAGTAAAGGATGGCAAGCTGCACAACGTCTTCAGCAACCCTGCAGATGAAGCGCAGCAGAGATACACCTGGTCGCGGCCAGAGTGGTCCACCCACTCAAGGATAGACTTCCTGTTTGTGTCCCGAGCGTTCACAGTCAGGTCCACGGACATCAAGCCAGTGTTCTTCTCTGACCACTGCCTCCTACCGGTCAAATGTCACTTACAGGAAGACCAGAGGCTTGGCCGGGGGACATGGAAGCTGAACGTGAAACTGCTGACCCCAGAGAACTCAAGAAGGATTACAAAGGCTGGGGAACTGTGAAACACTCTTTGATTCCCTGACACACTGGTGGGAAGCGATCAAGGAGGATATCAAGAAGGTACTCATCCAGAAAGCGAGAAAGGAACAGAGGGAAATGTCCTGACTCCAGCGAAACATGCAGAATCTGCTCCGGCTGCAGTCGATGGGGTTGATGTCAAGGAGGAACTCCAAGAGATGAAGCCCACAGACAGCACGGTCTCCCAGTCCTTCCTGTCCTCTATCACAGAGGTATTAGACGACAGTACACGGGAGAGCCTGGACAAACCGCTAACTCATGACGAACTGACTAAGGCCCTTGAGTCCTTCGAGAAGAGTAAAACTCCCGGAAGCGACGCCTTGCCGTTGGAGTTGTATTCGGCTCTGTGGGACTGGATGGGCCCAGACCTGCTGGAAGTGTACGAGAGTATGCTCCTGGCCGGCAGCATGTCAGAATCCATGAGGAAAGGCAACACCCTCATCTACAAGTGGAAGTGGAAAGGGGAGGAAATTAGAAATTGGCGACCCATCTCACTGTTGAATATGGATTATAAGATTCTGTCCAACGTCAATGACAATTGGGTGAAGTCTGCTCTAGCGTTGGTGATCCACCCTGACCAGACCTGCACTGTGCCGGGCAGGAAGATCTCTGACAGCCTCGCGCTGCTCAGGGATACGATTGCCTATGTGCAGGACAGGGGTGTGGACACCTCCCTCATCAGCCTGGATCAGGAGAAGGCCTTTGACAGAATATCGCACACCTACATGGTGGATGTGATCTCCAAAATGGGGTTTGGGGAGGGAATCTGCAATTGGATCCAACTGCTCAACACTAACATCAGTAGCGCAGTTTCAATCAATGGGTGGGAATCAGATAGCTTTCCCATTAAATCTGGAGCCAGGCAGGGCTGCTCTCTCTCCCCTGTCCTGTTCGGATGTTACACTGAACCCTTTGCTGAGTCCATCAGGAAGAATTAGGGCATAAGAGGAGTGACGATCCCAGGCAGTGGAGGCACTCAGGTCAAAGCCTCCCTGTAGATGGACGATGTCGCCATCTTCTGCTCGGATCCGCTGTCGGTGCGCAGACTAATCAGCATCTGCGATCAGTTCAAACTGGCCTCGGGAGCCAAGGTAAATCATGACAAGTGCGAGGCCATGTTCTTTGGGAACTAGGCTGACCGATCCTTTGTCCCGTTCGTCACCAGGTGAGACTGCCTGAAGGTGTTGGGGATATGGTTTGGAGGGACCAGGGCATGCGTTAGAAACTGGAAGGAGCGAGTGGCTATGGTGGAAAGAAAACTGGGCATGTGGGAGCGACGCTCCCTCTCCATTGCGGGTAAGAACCTGGTCATCAGGTGTGAGGCACTCTCGCTGTTGCTGTACGTGGCGCAGGTCTGGCCCATTCCTCACTCCTGCGTGGTGGCGATCACTCGAGCCATCTTCCGCTTTATCTGGAGGTCAAAAATGGATTGTGTTCGCAGGGACGCGATGTACAAGCCTCTAGAAGAAATGTGCTTAACATCACCCTCATCCTGATGGCCACCTTTGTGTGTGGCTGCATCAAGCTGTCTGTAGACCCTCGGTACGCAAACACCAAGTGTCACTATGTGCTGAGGTTCTACCTGTGCCCGGTGTTGCGAAGGATGGGTCTGGCCACGCTGCCGCAGAACGTTCCAGGTAGTTGGACCGTGCCGTACCACCTGTCCCTCGTGGAAAGATTTATGCAGAGAAACAACTTTGACCACAAGTCCACCAGGCAGTAACGTCCAAGAGGCCCTGAGGGAAAAGGAGAGGGTGGATCCTGTGGGATGGTTCCCCGAGCAGACTGTCAAAGTCATTTGGCAGAATACCTCATCACCAGAACTTTCCAACAAGCACAAAGACATAGCTTAACGGGTGGTGAGAAAGGTCCTCCCCGTCAGTTCCTTCCTACACACCAGGAGTCTCACCCTCTCTGCACGTTGCCCTCGAGGTGGCTGTGGTAGGGAAGAGACCATTGTTCACCTCCTTGTAGATTGTGCCTTTGCAAAGAAGGTCTGGAGAGAGATGCAGTGGTTTATGCCGTGGTTCATCCCGAGCAGTTCTGTGACACAGGACTCTGTGCTCTACGGGCTGATCCCAGGGACAGGGACGCACATCGAGACAAACATCAGCTGCAGCTGGAGGATCATCTACTCAGTGAAAGACGCTCTTTGGTCTGCCCGAAACTTGTTGGTCTTCCAGCGCAAAGAGTTGTCCCTGACCAAGTGTTGCAGACTGGCACATTCCAACGCCCAGGACTATGTGCTGAGGGACGCACTAAAGCTTGGGGCAGCCGCTGCACAGGGGAAAGGTCGCTGTCTAAGACCTTTCAGCCGTAGTGCACCGAGGTGCTGGGAATCGTATTGACCCTTCAGGCTGTGTGACTCACATTGAATGTATGCAGTGAATATTACATGTATCACAATTGTACTGAAGCACCTCAGAGTGCAACATGATCTGCAAGGAAAAGCTGAATATTATTACTCTTTTTGTGAAGGCCATTTTGAAATGTCTTGTCATCTTCTATGTTCATAAAATATCTGAAAGTACAGTTTTGCACAAAAAAATCATTTTTCACTCCTCACTGGATACAGGCGAGGTACCAGAGCACTGGAGGTCTGTGAATGTTGTGCCATTGTACAGATAGGCCAAATAATTATAGACCAGTCAGTCTTACTTAGGTAGTATTCAGATTATTAGAATCAATTCTCAGACACAGAGAAAACTGTCAATTAGAAAGGCACAGATTAATCGGGGACAGTCAGCATGGTTTTCTTAAGGGAAAGCTGTGCCTTATTAACTTAACTGAATTTTTTGAGTAAATAACGAGGATTGATGAGGGTAGTGCAGTGAATGTTGTCTACATGGATTTTAGTAAGGTATCTGACAAAGTTCCATATGGCAGACTGGTCAGAAAAGTCAAAGCCACAGGGGACACAGGGGAATGTGGTGGGTTGGATCCAAAATTGGCTCAATGACAAGAAACGAATGGTAATGGTCGACAAATGTTTTAGCGAAAGGAAAGCTCTTTCCAGCGGTGTTCCACAGGGCTCAGTATTGGGCCCCTTGCTGTTTGTGGTGTGTATTAATGATTTGGACTTAAATGTGGGAGGCATAGTTGGGAAATTTGCCCATGTCACAAAAATTGTCCATGTCATGAATTGTGAAGATATCAATGGTTTGGCCGAGTGCGCAGAAAAGTAGCAAATGGGGTTCGATCGGAAATGTCTGAGGTAATGCATTTGGGGAGAGCAAACAAAGCAAGGGAATACTCAATAAATGGGAGGATATTGAGAGGGGTTGAGGAATTGAGAGTCCTTGGAATGCATGTCCAGAGGTCCCTGAAGGTGGCAGGACAGGTGGATAAGGTGCTCAAGAAAGCATATGGAATGCTGTCTTTTATTTGACAAGGTATTGAATATAAAAGCAGGGATGTAATGAGGGAACTGTATATAGCGCTGGTTAGGCCACAGCTGGAATTTTGTGCACAGTTCTGGTCACCAGATTACAGGAAGGACATAATTGCTCTGGAGAAAGTGCAGAGGTGATTTACAAGAATGCTGCCCGGGCATGAAAATTGCAGCTATGAGGAGAGACCGGGTAGGCTGGGGTTGTTTTCCTTAGAACAGAGGAGGCTAAGGGGTGACCTAATTGAGGTGTACAAAATTATGAGGGGCCGAGATAGAGAGGACAAGATGCCCTGTTTACCCCAGTGGAGAGGTCAATTAGCAGGAGGCACAGATTTAAGATGCTTGGAAGAAGGGTTCGAAGGGATATTAGGAATAACTGTGTCACCCAGAGGGTGGTGGGCATTTGGAATTTGTAGCCCAGATTGGTATCGAAGCAGGAACCCTAAAACCATCGGTTGCACACCGCGATTTTACGTGGGCGGGCCAATTACAGCCCGCCCAGCGTAATTCGTGCCTCCTGATATCTGCAGCAAGGGGCGGGCAGCGGCAGGAGGCCAATGACTGCCGGGTCCAATGGCGACCCGGCGGCCTATTCAAAAACGGTGCAGGCAGCCACTGAGTTCGGTCATCTGCTATGTATTGATTTCAGCCTCCAACATGGGATTCCCATTGATAATGGAAAGACGAGCGCATCCTGATCCGGGTGCCAGGCATGCACATTAACAGTGTAACTACTTCAACTAATCAAATGTCCTGGTTTTCCCTTTCAGCCTCACCAGAGCACGCCCGGTCTCAGGAGCCTGAGGGACCGCCGCTGACCCCTGAGACACAGATGATATGAACGTACCAGCGCCACACCCTCTCAGCCAGGCAGGCACCAGCGCCACACCCTCTCAGCCAGGCAGGCACCAGCGCCACACCCTCTCAGCCAGGCAGGCACCAGCGCCACACCCTCTCAGCCAGGCAGGCACCAGTGCCACACCCTCTCAGCCAGGCAGGCACCAGCGCCACACCCTCTCAGCCAGGCAGGCACCAGCGCCACACCCTCTCAGCCAGGCAGGCACCAGCGCCACACCCTCTCAGCCAGGCAGGCACCAGCGCCACACCCTCTCAGCCAGGCAGGCACCAGCGCCACACCCTCTCAGCCAGGCAGGCACCAGTGCCACACCCTCTCAGCCAGGCAGGCACCAGCGCCACACCCTCTCAGCCAGGCAGGCACCAGCGCAGATACCAGCACCTCAGTGAGAATAAGATTGTCAGCTAGAAACTCGGTGCACAGCGGTGAGGGCACTTCATACTTGCTTGAGGTGTAGGCGGAGGCAGAGCACGTCCAGGGTGCTGGCAGTTGGAGGACGGCTGGGGACCAGAAACATGCTCAGTCAGTGGCTGCTGATGAGCCTCTGGTGTCGTCCCTGAGACAGCAGATGCTGGAAGTCCAGCAGGTTGTGTGGGAGGATCTGACGGAGATACATGAGGGAATGCGTGCCATGGTCTACGTTGTGGAGGAGTCCATACGGAGCATGAGCAATGCAACGACCCTCATGGCCGAGTGCGCTGCCTCCTCCATAGAGAGAGTGGCAGCTCTCATGGAGAGGCTCCTCCAGGAGAACAACCAGGGCTTCCTGGGGATGCGCTCAGACCTGCAAGCCCTCAATGACCGGCAATGACCTCAGGTGGTCACCGTCAGTGTGGGAGATGGATTGGTACCCAGTATCCCAGCTAGGCGACTATCCATCAGTGGTGAGCAGGGAGGTCCAAAGTGACCTGACGGTGGCGCACCAACTGCCTGTCGTCTCTGCGAGCTCCTCTCAGGCCGCTCTGGGAGGCTCCGTGAGCAGCAGCTCCTCTACCCCTCTGCCAGTGACCGTGGCGTCTGGTGAGGCTACGGCAACTGGGGAGATGCCAGCCATGGCACTGGCCACTCCCTCCCAGGCAGGGACAGCATAGGCTCCATGGCCAGAGGATGCCCACCAAGGTCATCAAGGCCAACAGGACAGCAGAGTGAGCAGGCTGTCTGCAATGCCAGTGTCAACGAGGGGGGAGCACCAAGACGTAGCACCCGCCAGTGTAAATGTAAAGCACTTTATGCACAACACGGGCTTAACACTAGTCGTTTTCTTTTGTCCCGCTTTTAAGTTCCTGTTAAGTTGGTGCTGGTGTGGAACACATTTTCATTTAGTTTAATTTCTGTATGCCAAGCTGTAAAGCATTAAATGGGTTGGTTCTCAACAAGCCTCTGGGTGCTTCATTAGTTCTGCAGGTGAAGGGGAATCCATGATGTTATGAGTGACTGTTTGTCACTGAGCTTTATTGAAATGGCACATAGTGCATGTTGCTGACCAAGCAACTATTGCTCTCAGGTATTGAGTATGGAGCCTCCAGCCCTGCCATGTGGTGGTGGTTCATGTGTGGTAGGCGAGCTGAAGGAACAGTAGATCAAAGCCTCCCGAGTGTCCCTGCTTCCCTGGAGGTTGCCCAGGTCGGCATCTATCTCTTCAGCGTTCTCCTGACCGTGTTCGTCCTCGGACTCACGACTGGACTCACTGTCTGCTGCCAGAGCAGCTGTGGCAACATCATCCTCCACTGATTCCCCCCTTTCCGATGCCAGGTTGTGGAGAGTCCAGCATGCAACCACTATCAGTGACACACGATCTGGGGGGTACTGGAGTGTGCCCCCTGGACGGTCCAGGCATCGGAAGTGCATCTTGAGAAGACCGATGGTTGTCTCTATCACCGCCCTTGTGGTGCCATGACTCCTATTGTACTGCTGCTCAGCCTCTCTTCCTGGATGGCGGAGAGGCGTCATGAGCCACCTTCTGAGGGGATAGCCCTTGTCACCCAGCAGCCATCCATCCAGCCGGGCTGGAGCACTGAAGAGCTGCGGCGCCTGGGAGAGTCTCGGGGTGTACGGGTCATGGGAGCCTCCTGGGTACCTTGCACAGACTTGCAGAATCTGCATCCTATGGTCACACACTATCTGCACGTTCATGGAGTGGAATCCCTTCCTGTTGACGAAGGCTCCCGGCTCACCCGCTGGTGCCTTGATGGCCACTCGTGTGCAGTCGATTGCACCCTGGACGTGGGGGAACTCAACAATCACTGCAAAGCCTCTGGCTCGCTCTGCCTGACTGGCCTCGTCCGTACGGTAGTGAATAAAGTACAGTACCCGCCTGAACAGAGCATCCACCAGCTTGACACAACTGTGGACAGCTGACTGGGGGACTCCACATAGATCACCCACTGACCCCTTCTATACCGGAGGGCATAGAAGTTGAGGGCCACAGTGACCTTCAGTGCCACTGGCATGGGGTGTCCACCCACACAGTTGGAACGGATCTCAGGGCCGATCATCTGACAGGTGGAGGTCACTGTCTCCCTTGAGACACGGAGCCTCCTTTGGCATTGCACCTCAGGCATATTGAGTAGCTGCATCGCCGTCTTTAAACCCTGGCAGCAGGTTAGTGGCATCTTCTGCGGTCCCTTCTGCCTCGGACGTCCTGTTGGCCCCGCACCCATGTGCCTGTGCCTCTCCTCCCACAGGTCAGCCTGGAGGCTGAATAGGGACACTTGGTCTCCTCCCTCTTCTACCCCTCTCTTCCTCTTCAGAATAGGGGCCTCCAGCGGAGATCACAATCCCTTTTCGCAGGGTAAGCCAAGGCTGTCTGATACCTGGAAGGCCTCAAATGTTATGAATCCTCCGGGAGCCTGGAAAACAAAACTGAGTCCTGAACTGAAGCCTCTTATTTCTGTCAAAGCACTTCTGAAGCGAAATGAAGATGCCTTATTCACACAAGCAACCAGCAGCAAGTTATATCCTAAACTACAAACTACTCACATTTACAAGCTCTCTGACCCCTCTTACCCCACTCGTGGATGAGGTTTTTGTCAATGTGGCCTGCACGCCAGCACATTTAGCCCATGCGGTAGCCTGAAAATCGCACGGGCTACGTAAAGTCCGGGACACTCAGTGTCTCAAGGGCCTTAACTGGCCAGTTAATTAATGGACGGTGCGCCTCCAACCCCATCGTGCACCCACCTAGCAAAATATGCTGAGAGTGCGCTCGGCTGAGGTCAACTCGCTTTATATCACAGTCGGGCATGTCGGGCGGGCGCCTGCACACCGAGCTCAAAATTCTGGCCTGGGAGTTTTGCTCACCTTATACCTGGGCCTGTTGGAGACAAATTGATAAGAGTTTGATCGCTGTGATTAGTGAACAACTCCATCAACATCCTATCATGCAACTACCACAGGTGGTGAACTGGATGAACCTTAAGGGCAGAATTTTGCCCACGTTGGGCAGGATTTGCAGGGTGAGCGGGAGCGGCTGGGAAATGGACCACTGCCCACGAGTGGGCTGTGACCACGATTTCACACTGTGCGGACCAATTAAGGCCTTAACTGTCCCCCCAGCGTGAACGCCAGCTGCAGAAATGTTTGAGAAGGGGCAGGCGGGGGCCTGTTGGCCGCTGGGTCCAATGGCGACCCGGCAGCCAGTTCAAGAACGACGCAGGCAGCGCCAGGGAGGCTGCCCGGGTCAGAGTTGCTGCAAGGACATGGCTGCAAACGAGGATGCAGAGACCAGGCGGGAGAGGAGGTCGGCTGGTCACTCGGTACCCTGTTTTTCGGACGAGTGCCTCGTCGTCCTCCTGGAGGGGGTGGCTGCCAGGAGGGACACCCTTATCCCCAGAGATAGGAGGAGGAGGCCACTGCACCTCAGCAAGAGGGCATGGGAGGAGGTGGCAGCCCGGGTGAGCAGCCACGATGTGGTTTAATGACCTGCTGCGCTCAGGAAGGGCGAGTACCATGTTGGCATGGGTCAGTGTGGTGAAATGTTAAGGGCTGGCCGTCTCCTCGTGGAGCTCAGGGGTTTTACAGTGTGACTGCCAACTGTCTACGACACCGGAGCTGTCCCAGGGGCTGAGTCCTGGCTGCTTGGACTGAGTGCCTTGCGGCATGAGGCCCCCAACTCGGATGAGCCCTGTGAGGTGCTCCTCAGGTGGGGTTGGCCAGGCTGCAATGGTGCTGCAGGGAGAGAGTGGACCAATCAATGCTCCTCTGTCCTTTCAGGAAAAGATATCCTATAACAATATTGAGAGGTCACGGACAGGCGGAGGACCCCCACACCTTCTCAGCCTCTCCCACAATGAGCAGGAGGACTTGGAGCTTGAGAGGTGCCACGCATCTCAATTAACCAGCCATGGAGAGGCTGGGAGTGCCAGGTGAAGGTAAGAGTGCAGTGCACTGAGGTGAGAGTGTCGGATGGTGCAAACATGTAGTCTCATTATTCATGGTAGCCTCCAGACTGGAGTCTCCATAGGCCACTGAATGATGATGGCACCATGATGCACATCGCCATTGTCTCACCAGGGTGCCTGGCATGCATTAAACTAATGACTTGTCCTCATTCTCCCCTAGGTCTGCCACCAAGCAGCGAAGCACACAACCCCCAGGAGCTATACCTGACCCCAGAGGACCACCATGCTCCCCAAGCACATCCGCCACACCCACTCTCTGAACCAGACACCAGCGCAGATACCAGCACCTCGGTGGGCATCAGTTCGGCAGATAGTATCTCAGTGCACATTGGTGAAGGCACTTCACACTCGCTTGAGGTGTAGGCAGAGGCAGAGAGTGCTCAGGGCTGATGATGAGTCTCTGGAGTTGTCCATTAGGCGACAGATGCTGGATGTCCAACGGGATGTGCGGGAGGATCTGGCGGAGATACACGAGGGTATTCGTGCCATGGTCTCCAGTATGGAGGAGTCCCTGTGGAGCATCAGCACTGTGTTGACCCTCATGGCCGAACGCACTTCCTCCTCCATTGAGAGAGTGGCGACTCTCATGGAGAGGCTGCTCCAGGGACAGAATCAGGGGTTCCTGGGGTTGCGCTCAGGCCTGCAAGCCCTCACACAGACGCTAACCTCAAGTGGTCAGTGTCAGTGTGGGAAGTGGATGAGGCACCCAGTATCCCAGCTAGCTGCCCATCCATCAGCAGCAAGCAGGGAGGTGCACAGCGACCTCACGTTGGATCACGACCTTCTTGTTGTCTCTGCGGGCTCCTCTCAGGGCGCTCTGGATGATGGCAGCAGCTCCTCCATCCCTCTGCCAGTGACTGTCACATTTGATGAGGCTGCGATGACTGGGACGATGCCAGCCGTGGCACTGGCCGCTCCCTCCCAGGCGGGGCCAGCACAGGCTCCACTGGCCAGAGGATGACACCAAGATCATCAAGGCCAACAGGACAGCAGAGTCAGCAGGCTGTCTCCAATGTCGGTGCCAGCGAGTGGGGAGCACCTAGGCATAGCAGCTGTAAACATTAGTTTAAAGCACCTTAAGCACAAGAGGGACTGGTCATGGGTGATCTTTTGTTTCTCTTTTTGTTTTTCTTTACTTAATGGTGTGACCACCAACAGCGGATATTGTTCCCTTCAAAGCCATGTGAGTTCCAACATCAGACTAGATTTGCTTTTGTGTTATTGGCGTGAGTCTGTTTCATTTATTTTGTAGGTGCAGGGTACGCCGGTATGTAATGCTGGATGTGGGTGGCTCGAAACTTTATTGCACAGGCACTGAGTGTATCTTGGGGACCAGGGAAAGGGTGATTTCTGTGATCCAGGATGGAGGTGGCAGCCCTGGCATGTGGTGGTAGTTCTTATTTGGCAGCCTAGCTGAAGGAGCGTTGGATCAAGGCATCCCTGGTGTGCCTGCCACACCGGAGATTAGAGAGGTCTCCCTCCACACCCTCAGCGTTCTCCTCACTGCGCTCCTATTCTGACTCACTACGGGATTCATCATATGTGGCCTGTGGAGCTCCCTCAAGATCCTCTTCCTCCAGTGGGTCCCGCCTTGCCATTGCCAGATTGTGGAGGGTGCAGCGTGCAAGCACTATCAGTGACACCCGCTCTAGTGGGGTTATTGTGGTACTCCCCCTGAACAGTCCAGGCATTGGAAGCGCATCTTCTGAAGATATGGTCTTCTCTATCCCCTCCACCCTTGTGGAAGTGTGGCTCCTGTTGTAATGCTGTTCGGCCTCTGTTCTTGGGTGACGGAGAGGAGTCATGAGCCACCTTTTCAACGGATAGCCCTTGTCACCCAGCAGCCATCTATCCAGCCGGGCTGGAGCACTGAAAAGCCGCGGCGCCTGGGAGAGTCTCAGGGTGTACGGGTCACGGGAGCTGCCTGGGTACCTTGCACAGACTTGCAGAATCTGCATCTTATGGTCACACACTATCTGCACGTTCATGGAGTGAGATCCCTTCCTGTTGACGAAGGCTCCCGGCTTACCCACTGGCACCTTGATGGCCACATGTGTGTCAGTGGATGGCACCCTGGACATGGGGGCATCCACCAATCACTGCGAAGCCTCTGCCTCACTCAGCCTGGCTACCCTCATCCATACAGAAATGAATGACAGTCAATACCCGCCTGAACAGAGCTTCTGTCACTAGCTTGACACAACTGTGGACAGCTGATTGGGAGGCTCCACATAGATCTCCCACTGAGCCCTGGAAAGAGCCAATGGATAGAAGTTGAGGGCCACAGTGACCTTCAGAGACACTGGCATGGGGTGTCCACCCACAGTCAGATCTGCAGGTCCTTCAGCATTGCACCTTGGATATATTGAGGTAGCTGCATCGCAGCCTGTAAACCCTGGCAGCAGGATAGTGGCGGCACCTGCAGCCCCTTCTGCCTTGGACTACCTGCTGGCCCTGCGCCCCTTGTGCCTGCAACTCTCCTCCCGCAGGTCACTCCCCTGGAAGCTGCATTGGGACACCTGGCCTCCTCCCCCTTCTGCCCCTCTCTTCCTCCTCAGAGGAGATGCTGCCCAGCGGAGACCACAATCCCCATGACCAAGGTAACAGGAGGCTGTCTGATACCTAGAAGGGGCCACACGATCAAAATCGTCAGGGGGCCTGGGAGACACCAGTGAGTCCTGAAATGAAGCCCTGAACAGAGATGAAGCTGCCAAGTACCGATAAGCAACCAGCAACAAACTATTGCCAAAACCCCTCATTACTCACACTGGAAATGCTGCTGACCCTTATTATCCCGCCCGTGGATGAGGTTTGCGAATGGTCGGCTGCCCGAGCGATGAGCGCAAACTTGCACTGGCAACGTTAAATCGGTGTCACTTGGCTTAAGGGCCTTAACTGGCCTCTTAATTAATGGCGGGAGCGGCTCTGACTCCCATGCGTGCCCGCTGACTGAACTATCCGTGAGTGTGCGATGACGTTGGGACGCTCGCCCAAGGTCTTCGCGCGTCACCTTACGCTCGAGCGTGTTGGGCATGCGCCCGAACGCCGGTGCAAAAAATTCTGCCCCAAGTCTTCTTTCCATCCAGTAATTCCAATGTTCGTTTCTCACCAGTGATTGGAAAGATCATGGTGATTCTTTTGGTAAAAGGCAAATATCTTTACTTTTTATCTCCAAAATTATTATTAGTGTTGTTAGAAACAAGATTTGAGGTGATATTCAAAACACAGTGAACAGTGATGTGAAATAAACAACATGCATTTTAATTTCCAAATCTATGATTGTCCACCAGTGGGAACAGACTTTGGCCTTTTGTTAACTTTAACTGGTTTGAATTGGAATATAAAAGATATTGTTTGGTTTAATAAAGTTTCAGTCTAACAGGAGCCCCAGAGTCAACCCCGAGCAACACCCACCCACCACCTCCTGTTACTGGGCAGCGCGATGTAACCTCCCCTTCACCCACTGTCCTTATCACTTTAATATGTCACATTCAAGCCCAGATGGGCAGCCGATCATAAAATGATTGGGAGTAAAAAATGAAAATGCTGGAGAAACTGAGCAAGTCCTTCGGGCTGATACCTGGCAGGGAGAGACCATGATCATGTTGCTTCTGCATATGTGCAAATGTAGTTTTTGTGGGTATCATTTCTTTTCAGCAAAGCTTTTGGCCTTTTTGCCCTTTGGTATTGGAGGCTCTTCTGTGGTTGTTTGTCCTCCTTTGAAGAGGCTTCAGTGCCGAACAGGAGTGATGGCTGCAACCAGTCAAGCCCCAAACCAGCGTTAGGGAGGCAGTGAAGGACAGCGAAGGAGGGACACCCATTGGCTGAGCCTTCTTCATTAAAAGAGTCCTTTTGGAATCCTGTGGAATTGAAGCTGCTGAGACCTACTGTCTGCAGGACTTGCCCAGCGCTGGATACTTCAATGTGACCTTCAAGACTGTTGCTGCCTGTGCCCAGTTCCTGAAGGTGTTTGAGGAGAAGGGAGACCAGCCACAGTTGAGAATCCTCACGGTGGAGCCACTCTTTACTCGGACTCCGCAATGGGACCATGTGGTGACTGTGCTTCACACTCGCTTGAGGTGCAGGCAGAGGCAGAGAGTGGGATATGCGGAAGGATCTGGCGGGGATAAATGAGGGAATGTGTGCCGTGGTCTCCATTGTGGAAGAGTTCCGGTGCAGCAGCGGCACTGCGTTGACCCTCATGGTTGAGCGCACTGCCGCCTCCATGAGGAGAGTGGTGAGTCTCATGGAGAGGCTGCTCCAGGGACAGAATCAGGGGTTCCTGGGGTTGCGCTCAGGCCTGCAAGCCCTCACACAGACGCTAACCTCAAGTGGTCAGTGTCAGTGTGGGAAGTGGATGGGGCACCCAGTATCCCAGCTAGCTGCCCATCCATCAGCAGCAAGCAGGGAGGTGCACAGCGACCTCACGTTGGATCACGACCTTCTTGTTGTCTCTGCGGGCTCCTCTCAGGGCGCTCTGGATGATGGCAGCAGCTCCTCCATCCCTCTGCCAGTGACTGTCACATTTGATGAGGCTGCGATGACTGGGACGATGCCAGCCGTGGCACTGGCCGCTCCCTCCCAGGCGGGGCCAGCACAGGCTCCACTGGCCAGAGGATGACACCAAGATCATCAAGGCCAACAGGACAGCAGAGTCAGCAGGCTGTCTCCAATGTCGGTGCCAGTGAGGGGAGAGCACCCGTAAACGCAAGTTTAAAGCACCTTAAGAACAAGAGGGACTGGTCACCGGTCATCTATTGTTCCCTGTTTTGTTTATCTTGTTTTAATGGTGTGACCACCAACAGCGGATATTGTTCCCTTCAATACTATGTGACTTCCAACATTAAATTATATTTGCTTTTGTGTTATTGGCGTGTGTCTGTTTCATTTATTTTGTAGGTGCAGGGTACGCCGGTATGTAATGCTGGATGTGGGTGGCTCAAAACTTTATTGCACAGGCACTGCGTCTATCTTGGGGCCCAAGGAAAGGGTGATTTCTGTGATCCAGGATGGAGGTGGCAGCCCTGGCATGAGGTGGTAGTTCTTATTTGGCAGCCTAGCTGAAGGAGCGTTGGATCAAGGCATCCCTGCCTCCATAGACGTTACTGAGTCTCCCTCCACACCCTCAGCATTTTCCTCACTGTGCTCCTCTTCGGACTCACTCCGGGATTCATCATCTGTGGCCTATGGAGCTGTGTCAAGATCCTCTTCCTCCAGTGGGTCCCCCTTTGCCATTGCCAGATTGTGGAGAGCGTAGCATGCAAGCACTATCAGTGACACCCGCTCTGGGGGGTTATTGTAGTGCTCCCCCGAACGGTCCAGGCATCGGAAGCGCATCTTCTGAAGTCTTTTGGTCCTCTCTTACCACCCCCCTTTGGAGGCTTGGCTCCTGTTGTATTGCTGCTCTTGGATGACGGAGAGGCATCATGAGCCACCTTTTCAGGGGATAGCACTAGTCTCCCAGGAGCCATCAATCCAGATGGGCTGTAGCACTGAATAGCCTTGACGCCTGGGAGTGTCTCAGGATGTAAGTGACATGGGGTCTGCCTGGGTACCTTGCATAGACTTGCAGAATCTGCATCCTATGGTCACACACTATCTGCACGTTCATGGAGGGGAATCCCTTCCTGTTGACGAAGGCATCCGGCTTACCCACTTGCACCCAGGATGGGAGGGCATCCCAGTAATCGCTGCAAAGCCTCTGGCTCGCTCAGCCTGGCTGGCCTCGTCTTACGGAAATGAGTGAAGTCAATACCCGCCTGAACAGAGCTTCTGTCACCAGCTTGACACAACTGTGGACAGCTGATTGGGAGGCTCCACACAGATGCTCCACTGAGCCCTGGAAAGAGCCAGAGGCATAGACATTGAAGGCCACAGTGACCTTCAGAGCCACTGGCATGAAGTGTCCATCCACGCAGTCGGAGGTCATCTCAGGCCCGATCATCTGACAAATGGAGGTCACAGTCTCGCTGGAACGATGGAGCCACCTTCAGCATTGCACCTCAGACATATTGAAGTAGCTACATCACTGCCTGTAAACCCTGGCAGCAGGATAGTGGCATCTTCTGCGGCCCCTTGTGCCTTGGACTACCTGCTGGCCCTGCGCCCCTTGTGCCTGCAACTCTCCTCCCGCAGGTCACTCCCCTGGACCTGCATTGGGACACTTGGCCTCCTCCCCCTTCTGCCCCTCCCTCCTCAGAGGAGGTGCCTCCAGCAGAGACCACAAGGCTGTCTGATACCTGGAAGGGTCCACACGATCCGAATCCTCAGGGGGCCTGGAAGACACCAACGAGTCCTGGAATGACGTGTGGAAATGCTCTGAATGAAGCCCCGATCAGAGATTCAGCTGACAAGTACCAATAAGCCACCAGCAGCAAGTTATCTCCAAAACTCCTCACTACTCACATCGACAATGCTGCTGACCCTTCTTATGCCGCACGTGGATGAGGTTTAGCGAATTGTGGGCTGCCCACCTGCCTGTGCAAGGACTGACAAGTCGCACGGGGAACATTCAATCAGCATCAGCTGAGTTGCTAAGGGCCTTAACTGGCCTCTTTATCAATGGCAGGCGCGGCTCCGACTTCTGCGTGGGTCCGCCGAGCGAAATATCGCACGAGTGCGCGATGACACCAGGACACTCGCCCGCCGCCATCGCCCGTCATTTTACACTTGTTCAAGTCGGGCGCACGCCCGCCCAGGTGAAAAGTCTGGCCTATATGTATTTCTGTAGACTGTATGTACCTTCTGTAACTTTGTAATTTCTGTAAGGCAACGTGTCACTCTGTACTTTCACCATTTTTTAAAATTAACTTGTACCAAGCACAGGCAGATAAGAATTCTAGAAGACATCTAGACATCAATTAAACAGTTAAGTTAGTGAGCCTCATACCGCTACCTGCACGTTGGTAGAGGAGAATATTGGCATCTTGAAGATGCGATTCTGAAGCCTCGACAGATCTGGCAGAACGCTCCAGTCCAATCCCCAGAGGGTCTCACAGATCATCGTAGCTCAGTGAATGCGGCCTAACCTGGCACTACAAAGGGGTGAAGACTTATTCGTGGGTGTGGACATCACTGCCTAGACCAGCATCTATTGCCCATCCCTAGTTACCCTTGAGAAGGTGATGGTGAGCTGCCTTCTTGAACTGCTTCAGTCTATGTGGTGTAGGTGCATCCATAGCACTGTTAGGGAGGGAGTTCCAGGGTTTTGACCCAGTGACAGTGAAGGAAAGGTGATATATTTCCCAGTCAGGATGGTGAGGGGCTTGAATGGGAGCTTCCAGGTGGTGGTGATTCCATGTGTCTGCTACCCTTCTCCTTCTAGGTGGTAGCGGTGGTGGGTTTGGAAGGTGCAGTACAAGGAGCCTTGGTGAATTTTTGCAGTGCATCTTGGGGATGGTACACACTGCTGCTACTGTGCATCGGTGGTGGAGGGAGTGAAGGTTTGTGAAAAGTCCAGCTAAACGCGATTAGGGATGGGCAATAAATGTTGGCCGAGCCAGCGACACCCACATCCCATCAATTAAAAAAACAAACACCTCACCCGGAGACTTCAGAGAGGCACAACTGATTTGAGCTGGGCTGCTCCAAAAAGCAGGGACAGAATTGTTATGTGAGCCATCAAATGCTGAAGCCTTTTATCCTCAGGGTGGGGATTTGTAGAAAGTTTAGCTTTAATAATTAGCTTGTAGTTCAGTTATGTTTAGTGATCAACCAATCGAAGTATGTTCATCAATTAACCCAACATGACTTTGCTGAATTGTAGTCAATACAGGACATTAGTGCATCACATGACTAGGCCCTTGTTAAAAGTCAGATCCACACTTGATCGAGTGGACACACCACACGGCCCCAAGCCAGTGCTCTGAAGTCAGTCAATGTTGATTCGATTAGAATGTAGCGTCATTGTGCTTCCTAGCAATTGAAATTCAGATTGCATTTCAAAATTTAAATGAAGAAATTTAAAAGGTTTATTGTGTGAAGTAAAACAACTGCAAGGTTCTAAACAATTAATCAGAACCAGCTTAGTCTTTTTAAACTGGGAGTGTTGTAAATATATAACCATCCTCGTCTCTGTAAATTTAGTGAAGTTCTGTAATCGGTTTTTGTAGCTGTGTAGTTCCTGTGACTTTTATTCTTTATGAACCTGTGATATATTAGTCTATATCTTGTACCTGTACCTTGTTACCTTAAGATAAAAGCAAAAAATTGCAGATGCTGGAAATCCAAAACAAAAACAAAAATACCTGGAGGAACTCAGCAGGTCTGACAGCATCTGCGGAGAGGAGCACAGTTAACGTTTCAAGTCTGTATGACTCTTCACCAGAACTAAGAAAAAATAGAAAAGAAGTGAAATATAAGCTGGTTTAAGGGGAGGTGGGACAGGTAGAGCTGGATAAAGGACCAGTGATAGGTGGAGATTGCCAAAAGATGTCATAGACAAAAGGCCAAAGAGGTGTTCACGGTGGTGATATTAGCTAAGAAATGTGCTAATGGTGACATTAAGGGTAGAAAGCAGGACGAGCAAGGTACAGATAGCCCTAGTGGGGGTGGGGTGGGGGGAAGGGATCGAAATAGGCTAAAAGGTAGAGATAAAACAATGGATGGAAATACATTGAAAAATAATAGAAATAGGTGGGAAAAGAAAAATACATATAAATTACTGGAAAAAGGGGAATCGGAAAGGGGGTGGGGATGGAGGAGAGAGTTCATGATCTAAAGTTGTTGAACTCAATATTCAGTCCGGAAGGCTGTAAAGTACCTGGTCGGAAGATGAGGTGCTGTTCCTCCAGTTTGCGTTGAGCTTCACTGGAACAATGCAGCAAGCCAAGGACGGGCATGAGAGCAGGGTGGAGTGTTGAAATGGCAAGCGACAGGGAGGTCTGGGCCATACTTGCAGACAGGCCGGAGGTGTTCCTCCAAGCTGTCACCCAGTCTGCGTTTGGTCTCTCCCATTGGGAGAAGTGAATGCAGTAGACTAAATTGAGGGAAGTGCAAGTGAAATGCTGCTTCACTTGAAAGGAGTGTATGGGCCCTTGGACGGTGAGGAGAGGGGAAGTAAAGGGACAGGTGTTGCACCTTCTGCGGATGCATGGGAAGGTGCTGTGGGAGGGGGTTGAGGTGTTGGGGCTGATGGAGGAGTGGATCAGGGTGTCTCGGAGGGAACGATCCCTGCGGAATGCCACCGGGGGGGTGAAGGGAAGATGTGTTTGGTGGTGGCATCATGCTGGAGTTGGCGGAAATGGCGCAGGATGATCCTTCGAATGCAGAGGCTGGTGGGGTGACCTCAAGGTAACCTTGTTACCTTAAGTTTAATACAGCAGTAATCTCTATGCACTGATATATGCATTTGTGTAGACTGTTTGTACTTTCTGTAACTTTGTAATTTCTATGACGCTATGTACCAATTTGCACTTTCACTATTTTAAAAATTAATTTGTAACATTTAGGTGAATGAGTCTAAATGTTAATCAGTAGTGTTGGGCACCACACTCTCCTAACATAATCCAAAAATAGAACTCATCATGCACATGGGTTGTACTTTGGAAAGAGTTAAAAGCACCAGCTTTAAGCTGTCAGGCACTATGAATTTGAAGATTGAACTGGGAGCAGTAGACCACAGAACTGATAGAGAAAAGGTGGGGGGAGGGGGAGAGAGAGAGAGGGGGGGAGGGGGAGTGAGAGAGAGGGGTGGAGGGGGAGAGAGAGAGAGAGGGAGAGAGGGGGGAGGGGGAGAGAGACGGGAGAGAGAGAGAGGGGGGAGGGGGAGAGAGAGGGAGAGGGGGAAGGAGGGGGAGAGAGAGGGAGAGAGAGAGGGGGGAGGGGGAGAGAGAGGGAGAAAGAGAGAGAGAGAGGGGGGGAGGGGGAGAGAGAGGGAAAGGGGGAAGGAGGGGGAGAGAGAGAGGGGGGAGGGGGAGAGAGACGGGAGAAAGAGAGGGGGGAGGGGGAGAGAGAGGGAGAGGGGGAAGGAGGGGGAGAGAGAGGGAGAGAGAGAGGGGGGAGGGGGAGAGAGAGGGAGAAAGAGAGAGAGAGAGGGGGGGAGGGGGAGAGAGAGGGAAAGGGGGAAGGAGGGGGAGAGAGAGAGGGGGGAGGGGGAGAGAGAGGGAGAAAGAGAGGGGGGAGGGGGAGAGAGACGGGAGAGAGAGAGAGCAAGTGAGCCTAGCTTGAATGGAGAAGTAAAAACTGTATTAAGTCAGTAAATTCACTGCCTAATTGGTTAATTCTTATTTTTGGTGCTTAATAAACGTTCCTGAGTTACATTACTAGATTGTGTTCTGTTGCCTGAATGGTTAAAGTCTCAAAAGAACAAACTAATATTGGGTGAGTGGATTTGGAGGTTAAAACCCTGAAAAAACTTAGTGGCCATGTACTGAACAACTCCACACAGACACACACAACAGGAAGAGACCAGCTGAGCTGCTACTTGGATACAAAGCAACAGCAAGATGCCAGAGCTGAGGGAGATCAGTGTAGATCAGGAGGTCTGAGATCATGATGCTGAAAAAATGCAGAGGCTGCTGCAAAGCTTTATGGAGACCACTGAAGGCGGGCGGTGGGGGGGCACGAGACAGTCTGATCAAATACTGCTGAGACAAAAGAATCTGAGGGAGAACGGATACACCATTTTACCCCAAGCTGTACACTGTCATTGCCGAGAAGGGAAACCGTGCGAATCTCCAGCTGCCAGAAGCAGTACTGTGTGGCACAAATTCTCCATGTGTCGAAAAGGATTCTGGTGACAAAGGCATAAGCAGCAGATGAACCAGATGTAGGAGCTGAGGCAAAGCTGACATCCAGTAATCCACAAGCCCAGGTCAGCAATGCTGACGGCAGGCACACAGCTAGCTATCCAGAGGGGAAAGCACCAGTTCCAGAGGGGAACCTAACCCTGACATGATGGCCAGAGTTCCCAAAACAGCAGGCAGGGCCACGATGCGACAGGTTTGGCTCAAAGAAGGGCAGGACTGGGCATTAAATATTCTCGGTGTTTGGGAGAGACAGGAAAGGGGGGAAACGGCCGGGGGTGGATGGGAGCGGCGATATTGGTTAAAGGTGGCTTTACAGTACTGGAAAGAGAGGATGTCCCAGAGGGGTCAAGGACAGGATCTCTCTGGCTAGAGCTAAGGAATGAAAAAGTTGCAATGACATTGATCAGTGTAGTATATAGATCGCCAACTAGTGGAAGGGATGTGGAGAGAGAAATTTGCAAAGTAATTTCATAGAGGTGCAAGAATTATAGAGTAATCGTAATGGGGGACTTCAACTATTCAAATTCACACTGGGATAGGAATAGTGCAAAGGGACAAGAGGGGCCAGAGTTCCTGGAATGTGCTTAAGATCATTTTCGGCGGCAGCATCTTTCCAATCCAACCAGAGGGCAGGCACTGCTGGACCTGCTTCTGGGCAATGAGTTGGCCCAAGTGGTCAAATATCACTGGGAGAGCCTCGAGGGGACGGTGATCATTGTATCATAAGGTTTAGATTGCCCATGGAAAAGGACAGAGAACAATCCAGAGCAGGGATAATTAATTGGGGGAAAGACAACTTCGATGAGATGACAATGCACCTGAGTCAAGTGAGTTGGAATCGAATGTTGGCGGAAAAGACAGTGGCTGAACAATGGACCATGTTCAGAGAGAAAGTATTGTAGACAATGTCAAGGTATATTCCCTTGCAGGGAAAGGTCGGACAAATAAATCCAGAACGCCCCTGGATGATGAGAGATGGAGGTGAGGTTGAAATGGAAGGAGTGCACATATGTCAGGTGGAAACTACAATCGACAATCAGGCTAAATATAGAAAGACCAAAAGGGAAGTGAAGAAACTAATAAGAAAAGCAAGGAGAGAGCCTGAAAAGAAGCTTCCAGCGAACATAAAAGGGAATTTCAAGGTCTTCTATCAACATGTATATAAAAAGAAAGGTTGGTAAAAGAAAGGGTAGGGCGGATTAGGGACAACAAACGGGACTTGCACGTGGAGGCTGGAGAAATAGTGGAGGTATTGAACAAGTAACGTCTGTCTTTACAAAGGAAGACGATGCTACCCAGGCCGAGGTGAGAGAGGAGGTAACTGGTACAGTAGAAGAATTTACAATTGATAGGAAGGTGGTGTTGGAAAGGCTATCTTTACTTAAAACAGATAAGGTACCAGGACCGGATGAGATGCATCCGAGTCTTCCAGTCTTCCTTAGACACCGGCGAGGTGCCAGAGGACTGGAGAATTGTGAATGTTACACCCTTGTTCAAAAAGGGTTGCAAGGATAAAGCTGGCAACTACAGACCAGTCAGTTTGACCTCAGTGGTAGGGAAACTTCTGGAAACTATAGTACCGGATAAAATCAATAATCACCTAGACAAGTGCAGGATAATTAAGGAAAGTCAGCATGGCTTCATCAAGGGAAAATCATGTTGAACTAACTTGGAGTTTTGCGGAGGTAACAGAGAAGGCTGATGAAGGAAATGCTGTTGATGTGGTGTATATGGATTTTCAAAAGGCATTTGAGACAGTGCCACACAACAAACTTGTGAGCAAAATTCTAGCTCCTGGAATAAAAGGGAAAGTAGGCACTTGGATAAGAAATTGGTTGAGTGACAGGAAACAGTAGTGATAAATGGTTGTTTTCCAGATTGGAGGAAGGTTTGTAGTGGGGTTCCTCAGGGGTCAGTTGTGGGGCCCTTGCTCTTTCTGATATATATTAATGCTCTAGACTGTGGTTTGCAGGGCACGACTTCAACATTTGCAGTTGATACAAAGATTCAAAATGTTGTCAACTGTGATGAGCATAGTCTTGAACTTCAAAAGGACATCGACGTTGAAGATGCAGAAAATTTGGATTTATTTTAAAGTACTAGCCAGGACCAGCAGCTAAGGCACCAAAGCATACACAACCAGTCGCAGCCTTACATGAAAGCTATAAACTTGTACAAAGGGCTCAGCTGTAAATTTGCAGTTAGGAAATGGGAGACACACGGGCGGGGACACGGGATAACTCAATCAAGAGATGGGGAAGCCCATTTCGCACCGTCTGATAGCAATCTTCAAAAGGACAATGCCCAGTCCCTGCACTGCAATTACTGTACAAGAACACAATTATCAGCCCACCGGGGGGGTCATTGTGCTGTGGCCTTTGTCTAATGAATACCATTAAGTTGTAACTGATTGTAAAAGATATATAAACTGTGCTCATTTCAACCTCGGTGGAGAAGCGCCCGAATTTCCCAGCATTTTCTCCCTGCATGTGTAATAAAGGAACCACTTGAATATTGCATCTGGACTCCGAGTGTTGAAATTTTGTCCCAGAGTATTCCTCGGACCTTTCAATTGGTGCTGCGAGCAGGGCCCGAAGGATGCAGGACACCGACGGGGAAATGGGATGAGTCAGTGTGAATTCATTTTTATTCATACTAAATCCGACTCCGTCCCGATCCAGGAACCGTCAGGCGCCCCACGTATCAGAAACCTGGGCTCCAGGCAATAGTTCAAGGGGTGGTAAGGGTGGGGTAGTTCGCTTGTCTTATAGATTGTTATAATTACATCCGGTATTAGCCGCAAGTAACGAGTTCGGTCAGAAAGGACCCAGGGTAAGAACCATACCGCTGACAACAACTATACCCCGACCGTCTTACCCAGAGATGGCCAGTGGTGACAAACTCGAGTGGGGACCAGAGGGATCCTTGACACAGCATTGAGCTGACAAAAATAAGAAATCGATAGGCAAAATGATAAAGAACAATTGGAACCCATTTGACTCACCCGCTGATCAGAGAAAATGGTGGGATAATCAGAAAAAAGACAAAGATGATGAAGCCTGGATCCTAATGTTAAGACAACACGTAGAGTTAAGTAAGAAAGTAAATCGAATGTTGGCCAACAAATCCCAAAATGAAGAGCTGGTCCAGGCAAAAAATCTCATGTCAGTTTCGGCAGCTTTACCACAGCCACCAGTAGCTGCACAATACGCAGATAATGTAGATTGGAACGGGCTGGTGGAACAAGCAGCAGGATATGAGGAACAACGGGAAGCGGGTTGGGAATCACCACCCCCGTAACCCGTGGCCCCAATTAAGATAGAGCATGTGCCCCTGGTGCCCGGACAACCAGGCAGACCAGGCACAGCAGCAAGCTGATTTCCGAGCCTTTAGAGCAGAAATGGCACAAGACTTAGGGCAAGCCCCAGTTAATTGGAATACAGTGACTGGAGTAAAACAAGAAAAGGGCGAGAGTGCCCATGAATATGGCAATCGGAGGTTTGAGGCATATTGTAACTACAGGGTTGTAGGTGCTGCGCTGAACCGAGACGATGTACAGATTATGCAATTGTACAAGGATGGCCTTAGCCTGGCCCACCAGGCAATCCTAAACACCAGGCCTGGGCCCACCAGGCGATCCTAAACACCGGGCCCACCAGGCGATCCTAGACACCGGGCCCACCAGGCGATCCTAGACACCGGGCCCGGGCTAGTAGACAAGAACACATATGATCGAGGAAGATGGGCCACCGGGGTAGATAACCACATAGGGAAAACTAAGATAAAGGTGTCGGCAGTGAGGTTACAGACCCCACTGAAATGGTGGCCACTGCAGCAGCCGTTCCTAAACCCGAGGTGTGCTTTAATTGTAAAAACCCGAACATAAAATATTTACAGTGTTAGATGTAGCCAATGGATTTTGGTCGATACCACTGGACCAGGAATCCCAAGATAAATTCGCTTTCACAGTGGGAGGGAGACGGTGAACATGGGCGAGGCTCCCACAGGGATTCCACAACAGCCCCAACATCTTCCATCGGGTCACGAGTGAGAAGCTGAGTCCGTGCGACGTAGAGTCTAACAACAGTACAATCTTATAATATGCAGATGATATCCTAATAGCGTCAGAATCGGAAAGGGGCCACATCGGAGCTCTCCTCTGATAGTCATAAGGACACTGAAAAATGCTGGATTTAAGATAAACCCCTTTATGAGTTGCTGACCGGGAGGGCGATGCGCTTGCCAGAGGGCAGAGCCACCGGAAGTGAGGATATGGGACCCATCAGAGATAAAATTAAAAACGATATTAAGCAATTGGATGGACAGCTAAAGGAATTACAACAGGAAGTGAAGGACCAACAGGCTATCAGGGATTTAGAAGAGAGGACAAAAGGGGGACCCGCGTCACCACCGGCTGAGGTCGGAGACATGGTGTTTGTTCAAATCACCCCTAGCCAACCAGGTTTTGCCCCAAAATGGACTGGACCGTACGGAATTATTCACGTGCCTGCGCCGATATGAAGGGAAAAGCTAGGTGGAAACACTGGTCGCAACTGAAAAGGTATGATGTAAGTAAGAAAGACTAAATTACCAGGCAGCGGGGGGAAAACGGGCAACGAGCAGTCCGTACTGTGTAGGCCAAGTGGTTTAGGATTCATTCCCGATCTGGAGGACCGGCCATCTGAAAGACAAAAGGGGGAATCCTCAACTACGGGGAGGGTCACCGTGGGCTGTGCACAAGGAGGGACGTAAAGGAGAAAGCTACAGTGTGTGAGAGATTTTTCGCAATTTACCTTCACACCCCAGGAGAACAACAACTGGGGTCACTGTCCCGGGGAGGAAGACTTGGGAATGACAGATACCTGGCATTGGATCTTGAGGGCCAAACACGGAGAGTTGACTGCAACGGCGGACCCCCGGACCGACACCACCCTGCTATCACAGGACACGACGACACCACAGAGACTATCTTGCCCAGACATGACCCCTGGGCCACAGAATGGACTGGTACTGTATACGGACGGTGAACTCTTGTATGATAATGTTAAACATGAAATTGTACAGGTAATTGTGAACCTGGCAGGTATGCGACTGCCAGAGTATTGCAGAAACCAAGCGCCCCTACGAAAACTGTACAAATTACTGAGTAAGGCTGTGATTAATCAGGCGGCCGACGCCACGGGAGCCACTAGATTCAGGGCACCACCAGAAGAGAGAGTTAGTTAACAATGTACTGACAAGGGTGAACACAGGGACTTCCCTGGTAAACTCTCTCGACATTCAAGGAATCAACTCCGAGGTCACGAATCTTAAAGGGATCATGAGGCAGCTTGCTCATAAGAGTAGCGAGGGGTGGTGAAACGGTAGCGGCCCTAGGGGGCAAGAGTGTGGCATCTGTATTGGAAAGCGTACACGTTATAGAGACCCATGCTAAAGCCACCAGCCAATTAACAGAAAGGGAGGAACGACAAGAGGACAGCACCCAAAAAAGCCAGCTTACGGCCGGTGGATGATCGGGCAATTAAGACACAATCTGGGCCAGATCCAAAGTGGGGAGGTACCGGGCTGGATCAACAGTGCCCGGTTGTGGGGGATGGACAAGAACCCAGGCGTCATCGACGCATGTACATTGAAAGGAGTGACCAGGGTGTATGCGGTGATTCAGAAGTGCACCTCAAACCAAATGAACGTGATAGGTATGGGCAATCCCCTCAGTCACAGCAGACACGGGCCCACACCCTCAGTACCAAGTGGAGAACATTGGGTTAATCTGAGACAATGACTCCCTCCGGTACTACCCCATAGATATGCATGCCATATGCAAGAATGAGGGCATACACGGGGAATCACTGAGCGGGTGCAGGAGGAAAGGTAGCCTCACAATTAGCTCCCATCCAGTTGGAACGGGGGGGGGTGCTGGACAAATGCGGGTACAACCGAACGGAGGGTTGTATATTAGAAATTACCCACAGAGAAAACCATCACACCCGCTCAGGATACAAGGGAACCCCGGCTCCCAGTTACTATCAGACACGCGTGAATGATGTACGTCCAACAAAGGGGTCAGGTCTCAGTCAACCCCTCCGACACACTCCACCATGCCCTGGAACACTATGACGAACCTAAGCAGGCCCCAATTCCCAACCTTCCCGAAAGTCTGACAAAGTTGAAAGGTGTCTTACGAAAGGTGAGGAATCAGCATTACGTGTTACAGGCGGTGTTTAAAAGGCTAATCAATGATATGGAAGAGCACTTGAGAGATCCGACATGGTGGGAGCAAGTGTGGGAATGGGGGCTGAATGCGGACATACACCCCTGGATAAGAATAAGCTCTCATATACTCGTCGCAGTGCAGCTAGTGTTAGCATTGTTTAACTCTAATTCTTTCAATGTCTTCTCCAGACAATCCAAAAAGTACCAGGAGACCATGAGTGGCGTACTGAGAGGCTGCGAGGAGACATTTGCGTTACATTATGGGACCAGCAACACTCACACACACACAGATTACACAATCCACACTGACATCACTAAAAATCACAGACGGAATCTCAGTAACAATCCACATGCTTTGCACAGTCTTGTGTTGGGGGTTTAGTGTTTGATATTTCAAACTGCAGTGACATTCCCGACAAGATGAGTTAAAGTTTTAACCTTAACCAGAAAATGGCTGAAACATTGTTTTCCTGGGATGAACACGTCAAAGGACAGGAAGAATCAGAAAGTTGTCCTGCCCTGGGATTAACATATCAATGGACAGGCCTCCTGGGGAGCAGATTGAGAGACATCCCAACATGCCAGGGGTGGAGTCTGCAAACTGCTCATTCAGGATATACCTGGCTAGGAACCCAATCCGAAAACCGCCTCCAGAGTGCGGAGCTAGTCCCCACTCTGGTTTAATGTGCGTGTGTGTTCCCTCTGTCTCAATCTGCTTTATAACTCTTTGACTTGTTTGTATTTGGATGTTGCTGAGTTGTAACTGAGAGTGAATCATTGGCTCTTGCGTTATTTTGTTTGAAAATGTTCTTTGCTCTCTGTTTTAATGGAATTAATTTTCTCCCCCACCCCTCAAAGAATTTTTATTTTGAAACCTGCAATCTGAAGATCCAGACTGGGACAAGGACTCTTCTTCTTCAGGAGTTTCCTGAGACCTTCTCCAAGGCCGTGCCCCATGGGCCCACGTGAGTTTGTGTCCGTTTCTTACCCTGAGATTTAATTTCCTCTCCGGGACCCTGGTTTTCGGTGGCTCCGGTTAACCAGTTCCTGTTGGACTGCGGGCCTGGAGTTTCAAAAAGAAAATCCTGGGGTTAAAGTAGCCCAGCCTTGCAATCCAAAACTTACATGTTAGCCTCCAGTGTGTGAGGAACAGGAGCCCCACAAGAGGAAATGAAAAGTCCTAAAGTGAAGCTGCCTAAAATCTTGTTATAATTCAGGGACAATGCGTGTATTTTGGGCTGCGCGATCATTCTGACGGTTAAACGGGATTCCCGGTGGTCATTTTACTGAGGGTTTAGATTTCTATCTGTCTTTCTCCAGTTTTCTTTCTGTTTATTTCTTCGCTTTGCGCTATTTAAGCCTTCAAGGAATAATCACAGGTGAATTGATGGGCCTACAGCAGGGCAAGTGAGCTGCAGAAGGGGCAGGGAAAGACTTTTACACATGGGGAGAGGAGGCAGGAGTTTCAGAAGGTAGGAGTCACACAGGGGGCTGATTAAGGGGGAGATTATACAGAGGAGGTGGGAGGCTGCTGTTCGTTTCGGAGGGGGATAATTAGAATGAACATGGGGACAGGGTGCTTGTTCATGTTTGAAATAGTGAGGGGTCGCTGCTACATGTTTAAAATGGTGAATGCATATGAGTTAATAGCTGATATGAGTTTGTATTTATACAGACGTCCAGATAGATAGGGGGTGGGGCGGTGCTGGGAGTGCGGGGACTGTTGTGATGGTGGGTTGGGTGTTAGATGGGGGTTGTTTGAGAGAGATTTTTGAGTGGGCAAACGCGGGGTTAAAAATGGCGCGAGTAATTTGGCGGCCACGAAACAAACGGTCTGGCGAAAATGATGCAGAGATGGAATAATTGTCGGCTGATAATGACAGGGAGGAAAAGAATGGGGGTTGGATAATATTTGCGAGGAGGAAAGAAAAAGCTAAATAACCAGTCCAGTATAGATTTTGAAGAGCACACATTGGGGGTTATATATTTCTTTTTTCAGAAAAGGTTGCTGACAGGAAATAGAAGAGAAAATGAAAGATATGATGAAATCTATTTTTTGAATTGTGAATCGGGGAGAGCGCAAACGCAGTCCCCCACTACCACAAATTTTACAGTCGAGTATCCCGCATTTGGGGACATCGCAGGCGTCAGCACACCCGAAGTGCAATGGGCTAGCATCGTCCTGGGAGAACCTTTTTTTTTTGCAAAAATATACTTTATTCATAAAATATCTTCAACCACATTCCAAACCATTTCAAAAACACCATTACAAGGGTACAATCCGGTTCAACTTTAACAAAATGTATCACCAGGTGCATCAGTACAAACAATATTACAATCATTTACAGGCTTTCACTTTGAGCTGTACAGCCCGAGGGGCTCTAAACAGTTCCCAGTCTCTCGGTGCGCTGTGGCAGAAAGGTCTTAGACAGCGGCCCTTCCCCATTGCGCTTTTGCAGCAGCTGCCCCAAGCTTTAGTGCGTCCCTCAGCACGTAGTCCTCGGCCTTGGAATGTGCCAGTCCGCAACACTCGGTCGGGGACAACTCTTTGCGCTGGAAGACCAACAAGTTTCGGGCAGACCAAAGCGCGTCTTTCACCGAGTTGATGATCCTCCAGCTGCAGTTGATGTTTGTCTCGGTGTGTGTCGCTGGGAACAGCCCGTAGAGCACAGAGTCCTGTGTCACAGAACTGCTCGGGATGAACCTCGACAGCAACCACTGCATCTCTCTCCAGATCTTCTTTGCAAAGGCACCAACTACAAGGATGTGAACAACGGTCTCATACCGACCACAGCCACCTCGAGGGCAACATGCCAAGGGGGTGAGACTCCTGACTTTGACAGTCTGCTCGGGGAACCATCCCACAGGGTCCACCCTCTCCTTTTCCCTCAGGGCCTCTAGGACGTTACGTGCTGACCACTGCCTGATGGACTTGTGGTCAAAGGTGTTTCTCTGCATAAATTTTTCCACCAGGGACAGGTGGTACGGCACGGTCCAACTACTTGGAGCGTTCCGCGGCAGCGTGGCCAGACCCATCCTTCGCAACACCGGGGACAGGTAGAACCTCAGCACGTAGTGACACTTGGTGTTTGCGTACTGAGGGTCTACGCACCGCTTGATGCAGCCACACACAAAGGTGGCCATCAGTATGAGGGCGATGTTGGGCACGTTTTTTTCCCCTTTATCTAGAGGCTTGTACATCGCGTCTCTGCGGACACGATCCATTTTCGACCTCCAGATAAAGCGGAAGATGGCTCGAGTGATCGCCACCACGCAGGAGTGTGGAATGGGCCAGACCTGCGCCACGTACAGCAACAGCGAGAGTGCCTCACACCTGATGACCAGGTTCTTACCCGCAATGGAGAGGGAGCGTCGCTCCCACATGCCCAGTTTCCTTTTCACCATAGACACTCGCTCCTTCCAGTTTCTAACGCATGCCCTGGTCCCTCCGAACCATATCCCCAGCACCTTCAGGCCGTCAGCCCTGACAGTGAAGGGGACAAAGGATCGGTCAGCCCAGTTCCCAAAGAACATGGCCTCGCTCTTCCCACGATTTACCTTGGCTCCCGAGGCCAGTTCGAACTGGTCGCAAATGTGGATCAGTCTGCGCACCGACAGCGGATCCGAGCAGAAGACGACGACATCGTCCATGTACAGGGAGGCTTTTACCTGAGTGCCTCCACTGCCTGGGATCGTCACTCCTCTTATGCCCGGATCCTTCCTGATGGACTCGGCCAAGGGTTCTATGCAACACACGAAAAGAACAGGCGAGAGAGGTCAGCCCTGCCTGACTCCAGATTTAATCGGAAAGCTATCTGTTTCCCACCCATTGATTGAGACTGCGCTACTGATGTTAGTGTAGAGCAGTTGGATGCAATATCGAATTCCCTCCCCAAACCCCATTTTGGAAAGCACATCCACCACGTAGGTGTGCGATATTCTGTCAAAGGCCTTCTCCTGATCCAGGCTGATGAGGCAAATGTCCACACCCCTATCCTGCACATAGGCAATCGTATCCCTGAGCAGCGCCAGGCTGTCAGAGATCTTCCTGCCTGGCACAGTGCAGGTCTGGTCATGGTGTATCACCAATTCCAGAGCGGATTCGACCCGATTGGCGATGACCTTGGACAGAATCTTATAGTCCACATTCAACAGTGAAATGGGTCGCCAAATTCTAATTTCCTCCCTTTCTTCCTTGTGCTTGTAGATGAGGGTGATGATGCCTTTCCTCATGGATTCTGACATGCTGCCGGCCAGGAGCATACTCTCGTACACTTCTAGTAGGTCTGGGCCCTTCCAGTCCCACAGAGCCGAATACAACTCCACCGGCAAGCCGTCGCTTCTGGGGAGATTTACTCTTCTCGAAGGACTCAAGGGCCTAAGTCAGTTCGTCAGGAGTTCGCGGTTTGTCAAGCCTCTCCCGTGTACTGTCGACTAAGACCTCCGTGATAGAGGACAAGAAGGACTGGGAGGCCGTGCTGCCCGTGGGCTTCACGTCATACAATCCGGCATAAAACGATTTGCTGATCCTCAAAATGTCGGACTGCGCTGACTTTACTGAGCCGTCTTCTTCCTTCAGGCTGCTGATCACAGAGCTCTCTCTCTGTACCTTTTCGAAGAAGAAACGTGAGCACGTCTCATCCTGCTCCACGGAGCGCGCTCCGGAATGGAAGATGTTCTTGGAGGCAAAGGGCTAGGCTTGCTGGCTCTTCACCTCTTAGAGTTCCTCCTTGACATCGACCCCCACCGACTGCAGCTGGAGCAGATTCTGCATGTATTTCAGGAGTCGGGACATTTCCCTCTGTTCCTTTCTAGCTTTCTGGGTGCCTTTGACGATGAAAAACCTCTTGATGTTTCCCTTGATCGCTTCCCACCAATGTGTCAGGGACTCAAAGAGGGGTTTCATGGTTCTCCAACCTTTGTAATCCCTCTTGAGCTCCTCAATGTTCTCTGGGGTCAGCGGTTGCACGTTTAGCTTCCATGCCCCCCTGCCCACCCTCTGGTCTTCCTCTAAGTGACAGTCAACCAGTAGGAGGCAGTGGTCAGAGAACACCGGCTTGACATCGGTGGATCTGACTGCGAATGCGCGGGACACAAACAGTTAGTCTATCCTGAAACGGATGGACCCGTCTGGTCGCGACCGGGTGTATCTATGCTGTGCTCAGTCTGCAGGGTTGCTGAAGACGTCGTGCAGCTTGGCATCCTTAACTGTTTCCATCGGGGATCTGGACGTAGCGTCCAACCTTCTGTCGGCCCTGCCGGATCGTCCAGCCGCATCGATGTTGCAGTTGAAGTCACCGCCCACAATGACCGGCCTGGACGTCACCAACAGCAGTGGGAGCTGCTGAAAAACCGCCAGCCGGGCGGTCTTTTGTGCCGGGGCATACACGTTAATTAACCGGAGTGGAGCATTCTTGTACATTACTTTTGCTACGAGGAGGCACCCACCCATGACCTCCTTAACCTCGGAGACAGTGAAGTTGCCTCCCCGCAGCAGAATACCAAGGCCGGAGGAACGAGAGTCGTATCCGTCCGATCAGATCGATGGCCCGTATGACCACCACCGTGACCATTGTCTGTAGTAGCTGAGGTGCGGTATCGCACACTCCTGCAGAAACAACAGGTCAGCTTTGACCTTGGCAAGGTAATCCAAGGTCGCTACACATCGCGTAGTTGATTTAATGCTATGCACATTTATGGATACCATCTTTACACCCATTTTAAAGCATTTAGTCTCTTACCAAACCTGTTGCCTCTGAGAGTCCCAGGCCTTTGGTCTGCTCCTGCATACCCATAGTGTTTACAAATTGCCTCACTTTGGATGGGCTGAGGAAACTGTCCTGAACATCCCCATTGGCAATGTTCTGCTCAGGTGGCATCTGGGGTTCGAGCAGAGAATGGGATTTGAAATGTCCTCTGTTGGAGAAGCTTCTCCAATCCTCTCCCTCTCTGGGGCGTTGCTACTCCCGGCTTCCCGGAGCTGGGGTGCGCTGAGCGCCTCACTGCTCCCAGATTCCTGGGGCTGGGATGCGCTGGCCTCTTCGGGTTGTGGGCAAAGTTGGGGTGCGCTGGTCTCCTCATTGTCTCCAATGTTCTGGAGCTCAGGTGTCTCGTCCTCCAACTCCCTAGAGCTTTGCCGCTTCTTCTGCAGGTGTCGCCCAGGCACTTCTTCGTCCGAAGAGCAGCTGCCCTTGTTATCCGTGTCGGATGGGAGACGCCTCTTGCCTCTTGTCTGGGAAGTGGCTTGGTCCCTTCTTCCTTTTGGCTCTCTTCACCAGCTGCCACTCCCCCTGCTGATTTTCCGCTGCTTCCTCCTCCTCCATTGATTCGCTCTCCTGAGGAGTGGGAGGTTCAGGGGGCAGTGCTGTTGATCGGTTGTCTGCTGCCTCAATCTTTTCCTCCACCTTGTCTCTCCCTGTGTCCTCCTTTGTCCCCTTGTTTTCACTGGGGGCCATGGTGGTTGGAGTGTTGCAAGTGTCCTTGGTAGTGGTGACTCGAAGCATTTCTGCTGCTTCCCCCTCTTTGGCTTTGGCTGCCTGTGCATAATTGAGGCAGCGTTTGGGGAAAGTCCTGTAGAGGTGAGCTGCCTCGCCACACAGGTTGCAGCTCTTAGTCTGTTTGCAATCCTTTGTCTGGTGCCCTTCCTGTTTGCAGTTCTTGCAGAGGGCGCCGATGCAGTTGGCCGCCACATGACCAGACTTGCCGCATGAGCAACAAAGTTTGGGTTGCCCAGCGTAAACAAAGTAGCCATGGCTTCTCCCGATAGCGAAGCTGGAAGGAGGGTGGAAGATGGTTCCCTTACCGTCGGGGTCTTGAGCGTGACCTTAACCTGGCGTTTGCATGTCCAAATCCTGAAGGCGTCTCTATCCTCGCTGGAGCTCCCAACTTTGTTGACGTACCTGGCGAGGAAGGTGAACACGTCGGCGACAGGGTCGTAGGGGTTACAGAGACGCACTGTCACCACATGGTCCCGTTGCAACGGCGGAGCAAAGAGCGGCTCCACCGTCAGGATCTTCATCTCCGGCTGGTCTCTGTTCTCCTCGAACACCTTCAGGAACGTGACGCAAACTGCCACTCGCTTGAAAGTCACATCGAAATGTCCAGCGCTTGGGAAGTCTTGCAGGGAGTAGATCTCCTCCGCTTCAAATCCACATGCCTTCAACAGGATCCGCTTGATGAAGAAGGCCCGATCCATGGGTGCTCCTCCTTCGCTGCCCTTCACCGTCACCCGAACAGTGTTACGTACCCCATCATATGGGGCTCGACTGGTTATAGCCATCGCTTCACGACTACACTTTATCTTAGCCAAAAGGCCGAGTCAATCGAATGTTGGCCAACAAATCCCAAAATGAAGAGCTGGTACCGGCAAAAAATCTCATGTCAGTTTCGGCAGCTTTACCACAGCCACCAGTAGCTGCACAATACGCAGATAATATAGATTGGAACGGGCTGGTGCAACAGGCAGCAGGATATGAGGAACAACGGGAAGCAGGTTGGGAATCACCACCCCCATAACCCGTGGCCCCAATTAAGATAGAGCATGTGCCCCCGGTGTCCGGACAACCAGGCAGACCAGCTCAAGCGGCCGTACCGGCACAAAATGGGCAGCCGGCCCAGGCGCCAATACACGGACAGAGAGCTATAACGGGGGGTTCCTGGCGCAACTGAGAACCACGTATGTGTCCCTGTCACCTAGCGACACTATGAAGCTATTGGAAATAAATTACCCCAACTAAAACCTAGACACGGAATGAGTCGTTTTGGCAAAAATTGAGGGAAATAAGGCAATGCCACCGTCTCCATAACAGGGACGTTCGCGGGTTAGTCCGGATAAAACTACCTGAGGCGTTTTGGGGACGGCTGCGGCGAGCGTATCAGGACGGAACCTGGTGTAATGATATCGCTGCAGACCAGGCACAGCAGCAAGCTGATTTCCGAGCCTTTAGAGCAGAAATGGCACAAGTCTTAGGGCAAGCCCCAGTTAATTGGAATACAGTGACTGGAGTAAAACAAGAAAAGGGCGAGAGTGCCCATGAATATGGCAATTGGAAGTTTGAGGCATATTGTAACTACGGGGGTGTAGGTGCACTGGAGGTTCACTAGAGCTTTCCCCACCAGGGACTGCAACGCCACCACGGCCACAAAGATCCTCGCTTTTGAAGTAGTACCAAGGTGGGGAATCCCTTTACAGATAGATTCGGATCAAGGAGCGCATTTTACGGACAGTATTATGAAAAGGACGTGTGAGCTGCTCGGAGTAAAACAGAAATTTCACGTACCTTACCATCCACAAAGCTCAGGAATGGAAGAATGTATGAACCGCACGTTAAAAAATGCTATTGCAATGGCAAACACAGCAACTAGTAGGGGATGGGTGGATGTGCTCCCCTGCATATTGATGCGACTGAGGGCTACCCCCAACAGGACAACTGGTTTAACCCCTTATGAGTGGATGACCGGGAGGGCAATGCGCTTGCCAGAGGGCAGAGCCACCGGAAGTGAGGATATGGGACCCATCAGAGATAAAATTAAAAACGATATTAAGCAATTGGATGGACAGCTAAAGGAATTACAACAGGAAGTGAAGGACCAACAGGCTATCAGGGATTTAGAAGAGAGGACAAAAGGGGGACCCCCGTCACCACCGGCTGAGGTCGGAGACATGGTGTTTGTTCAAATCACCCCTAGCCAACCAGGTTTTGCCCCAAAATGGACTGGACCGTACGGAATTATTCACGTGCCTGCGTCGATATGAAGGGAAAAGCTAGGTGGAAACACTGGTCGCAACTGAAAAGGTATGATGTAAGTAAGAAAGACTAAATTACCAGGCAGCGGGGGGAAAACGGGCAACGAGCAGTCCGTACTGTGTTAGCCAAGTGGTTTAGGATTCATTCCCGATCTGGAGGACTGGCCATCTGAAAGACAAAAGGGGGAATCCTCAACTACGGGCAGGGTCACCGTGGGCTGTGCACAAGGAGGGACGTAAAGGAGAAAGCTGCCTCTTATATCCAACCTAAACCCTGGTGATCACCAGCAGTGTGCTTCATTACAGAAATAACAATAACCGGGTAACCTCCACGCCAAGATGGAAAAAAGCTGGGTGTCCATGATCATTACCAGGGCCCTGGCTATCGCAGCCACCGGCATACAGAATGTAAACCGTGAAGCAGTGGCCGGTATGGGCTTATACTACAAGAATGTCAGCGACGGATATTGCGTGAAAGGAGGTGTGAATGTCACAACGGAAAGGTCAATGCTCTTCAAGTGTGGCACCGGGCTTACGCAACTATCCATTGGAACGAGCGATGGTGAGAGCCTAGGGCAGAGCTCGCATTCGGGAACGGAACTCCGATGGAAAAATGAGGGTCCACTATGCTTCCAGATCAGCGATGGTTCGGACGGACCCTGGACATGTGCGAAGGGGGCACAGGTCCAGATACAGTGTGTGAGAGATTTTTCGCAATTTACCTTCACAAGGAGGACTTGGGAATGACAGATACCTGGCATTGGATCTTGAGGGCCAAACACGGAGAGTTGACTGCAACGGCGGATCCCCGGACCGACACCACCCCGCTATCACAGGACGCGACGACACCAAAGAGACTATCTTGCCCAGACATGACCCCTGGGCCACAGAATGGACTGCTACTGTATACGGACGGTGAACTCTTGTATGATAATTTTAAACATGAAATTGTACAAGTAATTGTGAACCTGGCAGGTATGCGACTGCCTGAGTATTGCAGTAACCAAGCACCTCTACGAAAACTATACAAATTACTGAGTAAGGCTGTGATTAATCAGGCGGCCGACGCCACGGGTGCCACTAGATTCAGGGGACATCCTGCTTTCCACCGCCAGAAGAGAGAGTTAGTGTGGAAGAATAAAATACATCTACAGGTCAACTAAGGGTTAAACAGTTAGCACCATCGTGGAATACTACAGCACTGTTCCCTCTCTCGTTAGCACCATCGTGGAATACTACAGCACTGTTCCCTCTCTCGTTAGCACCATCGTGGAATACTACAGCACTGTTCCCTCTCTCGTTAGCACCATCGTGGAATACTACAGCACTGTTCCCTCTTTTGTTCTAGCAGGTACACCTGCAGCTGCCAGCTAATTGAGCAGGAGGGGAGAAAGGGAGTGTCATGGGCAGGCTTCCTGGAGTCATTAAGACGGGGCTGGGATGTCTGCCCCCAACACAAGGAGACAGGATCAAGCAATGGTCATCTGTTCTCTAGAGTGTACACTGCCTAGCACTAAAGATAAGGTCAAGCATGGTTATCTATTCTCTGTCTCACTTTTTATTAGTACGTGAGCTTCCCCTAATATCCTGTATAGTCATAAACTTAGAATAGACTAATTGTGTGACAATGATTCTCAATGTAATTGATCATTGAAAGTTAGACAGTCTTATCACCTTCAAGCTCTTTGATATGTACAACCTCTACTATAAATATGTGTGTGCTCTGATGCTTCCTCAGAGTGTGCTTGTATGTCACTGGGCTCTCCGTGATATCACGATTAATAAAGGCTTCCGAGACAAACCTCCTGGGTCTGAGTGTTCACTCCGATTTCCGCGACAGTTAGTTAACAATGTACTGACAGGGGTGAACACAGGGACTTCCCTGGTAAACTCTCTCGACATTCAAGGAATCAACTCCGAGGTCACGAATCTTAAAGGGATCATGAGGCAGCTTGCTCATAAGAGTAGCGAGGGGTGGTGAAACGGCAGCGGCCCTAGGGGGCAAGAGTGTGGCATCTGTATTGGAAAGCGTACACGTTATAGAGACCCATGCTAAAGCCACCAGCCAATTAACAGAAAGGGAGGAACGACAAGAGGGCAGCACCTAAAAAAGCCAGCTTACGGCCAGTGGCTGATCGGGCAATTAAGACACAATCTGGGCCAGATCCAAAGGGGGGAGGTACCGGGCTGGATCAACAGTGCCCGGTTGTGGGGGATGGCCAAGAACCCAGGCATCATCGACGCATGTACATTGAAAGGAGTGACCAGGGTGTATGCGGTGATTCAGAAGTGCACCTCAAACCAAATGAACGTGATAGGTATGGGCAATCCCCTCAGTCACAGCAGACACGGGCCCACACCCTCAGTACCAAGTGGAGAACATTGGGTTAATCCGAGACAATGACTCCCTCCGGTACTACCCCATAGATATGCATGCCATACGCAAGAATGAGGGCATACACAGGGTATCACTGAGCGGGTGCAGGAGGAAAGGTAGCCTCAATTTGCTCCCATCCAGTTGGAACGGGGGTGGTGCTGGACAAATGTGGGTACAACCGAACGGAGGGTTGTATATTAGAAATTACCCACAGAGGAAACCATCACACCCGCTCAGGATACAAGGGAACCCCGGCTCCCAGTTACTATCAGACACAGCGTGAATAATGTACGTCCAACAAAGGGGTCAGGTCTCAGTCAACGCCTCCGACACACTCTACCATACCCTGGAACACTATGACGAACCTAAGCAGGCCCCAATTCCCCACCTTCCCAAAAGTCTGACAAAGTTTGAAGGTGACTTACGAAAGGTGAGGAATCAGCATTACGTGTTACAGGCGGTGTTTAAAAGGCTAATCAATGATACGGAAGAGCACTTGAGAGATCAAGGGGAATGTCCCCCCACCCACTCAGGGAATGGCTCAGGGAATCCCCCCCCCCACCACACAGGTAGCTCTCAGCGATTGCGAGCGAGCATCACGCTGCCCGGGCCTTAATTGGCCCACCCACATAAAATGGCAACTCGCCCTCGATTGGGGGCGTCAATTGGGTTCACGCCGGCCCCTGCACAACTCCCCCCCCACCCCCGACAGGGGGGAAGATTCAGCCCATGAATATATTTCAATCTGCGTCATTCGACAGTGAGAGAAAAGCTATAAGGATCAATGATATCCTCAGGCTCGGTGTTCATACTTGAATTGTTGGCCTTTGTGTCATCGCATATCACATTGAGACAAAATGCTTTATAGTAAGGTTGATATAAATTGGAACTATTTCTTCCCTTCTATCACTTTACAGATAAACTGCTTTATGCAATGTGCTGCTGACAGTGGAGAATGGCCTTGGCTGACCTCTTTCTCCGGACATGCTTATTCGTACTGTCCACTTTAACCGGCTTCTCGTGGAACCCGCTCAACAGCTACTACCCGGCAAAATAGATGTGGCTGACTTCTTACCTTCCCACTAACTTCCTCATTTTTAAATTAATCCACTGGCCGTCGACATTTTGTTCAAATCGATGGGATTTTACTTTGTCCGAAAGCCTTGCAGATCCGACTAATAATAATGGATCTTTCTGATGGTGATCAGAGAAACAATGAGCGGGACATCCATCGATGTTTGTCCCCCTGTTGGAGCCACTGTCCTGGGTCATGGGAGAAACTCCGTTTCCTGACCACTGTTTCCATCCCTGGCATCTGTCGAAATCTGAGCTCCTTTATTGACAAGAAATCTTGACCCCAAGATGAGCTTCTGAACACTGAGCTGGACCCGGATTTTCCTCCACTCGTTTCTTTCCGCCCACCCAGCCTTTTTCCAGCTCCCACAAACTCTAATTTTCCTAATGACGGTTTTCCTTTCATTCCCCAATAGCTTGTGACTCCAGCCCCCTCCCCGCCGCCGCCGCCCACCAACTTGCTCCCCCCCCTCCCCCACCCCCCAGTCTCCTGCCCCGGAGTTCTCTCTCCCCCCCCACCACACCCCCGTCTTCCCCTCCGAGCTCTCTTCCCCCAACCCCGAGCTCCCCTTCCCAGCCCCCTGCGCTCCCTCTCTCCCTCCACCCCCCCGAGTTCTCTCCCCTCCCCCCCCACCCCCCCGAGTTCTCTCCCCTCCCTCCCCCCCCCCCCGAGTTCTCTCCCCTCCCCCCCACCCCCCCGAGTTCTCTCCCCTCCCTCCCCCCCCCCCTCCGAGTTCTCTCCCCTCCCCCCCCACCCCCCCGAGTTCTCTCCGCCCCCCCCCCCCGAGTTCTCTCCCCTCCCCCCCCCCCCGAGTTCTCTCCCCTCCCCCCCACCCCCCCGAGTTCTCTCCCCTCCCTCCCCCCCCCACCCCCCCGAGTTCTCTCCCCTCCCCCCCCACCCCCCCGAGTTCTCTCCGCTCCTCCGCTATTTCTATATTTTGCCCTCGGTCCTTTTCTCTCCCGTTTGATTCTCCATCGCCGCGCGCGGCATTCAGTTTACCGCCAAAACCAACCGCCGCCTCCCGATCCCCGGCAACGGCCGCGTGACCCGGCTCAAACCTCGCGAGAGGGCCCCGGAGCGGCATCACGTGACAATGGGTATTTAAGGCGCCGCCGGAGCCCCTGTCTCTCCAGCGGGCAGGGTTTGGGAATTTATGTCTTTGGGAACTCTCATTGGGGGGAAACTCTCAGGGAGGGAAAAACGGGCCGAATGGGCTTTAGTCCGATGAGGCTGTGTGGAGAGCTCGGGCTCGGCCACTGACATTAACACTCGATGTCCGGCTCTCTCCGCTCTTTCCAAAGCTTCTTGTGACATTCAGGCTTTTTCTTCTCTTTCCATCCGGATGAAGCAAATGTGGCTGCAACAAAACAAGGCCAATGCGGTCAGACATTGTGGAGAATGTACTGCCTGGAAAGATGCTGGAAGCCCATGCAATGATTTCCCTAAAGGAATTGGACATCAGCTTGAATAGGAACAATGGCTGGGGTTGGGGGGAGAGCAGAGGAATGGGATCAATTGGATCTTTTAAAGAGCCAGCACAGCCTCAATGGTCGAATAGCTGCCTTTTTTAATGTATGATTTTAGACACTGAAGAATCAATGGGAATCTGCATTGGTGCAAGAATTCATCACATTAATCCTCATTAATTTAGCATTTAATTAGTTCCCTGATTCAAGAAGCTGCTGATCATTTCCAGAGAGTATTTATATTTTCCTGATGCTCTGGACATTGGTGAGAAGTTGTGTAAACATCAACAGCTTGTGTTTTTGTGCAGGCTCTCCCCATAAAAGGATGCCCCAAACTGCTGAATTGTTTAAGTGCTGTCACTTATTGTAAAGAGTCAACACTAAAATGGAGGCCCTTTGGCAAAACTGTTCACTGATTTTAAACTCCTCAGGAGTTCCCTCCCACTCTGAACTGTTTCCACCTGCCTGTATTTCTCTATTCCCCTCAGGCTCCCCTTAAATGTTTGCAATCTGTTCTACTACTCTGTGGTAGTAAGTTTCATCAGAGTATGCAAGTATTTTCTCTTTAAAATCTTGATTTGATTTTAGTGGTTCTTGTATTCATTTAAGCAAATGTGGGACCCCTTTCCCTCAGCAGACTGTCACTGACAGCAATGAGTGTTCATCTGTCCTTGTCGTGTAATTGATCTCCCTATATTTTCTGAACATCAACTTGAATAGGCAAACAAAGCACCCCTCTCAACATCTTTTGCTTTTGGGGGATTTCTGATAGTACAGTGGACACGTGTTGGGGAGTAAGAAGCTGGGGGAAGTCTGGAGGGTATTAAATAATAAAAAGGTACATGTCTTTATTACATCATCTGATTTCTGGATTGTTTAAAAGAATGCAGTCTATTGCATTGAGCTAAAATGAATTGGTGCCAATATTCTACTCTTATTAGGAAGTGAAAACAATTTGGGTACAGTTTCCAGAGATGCTCAACTTGATTTCCAAACCATTAGTATTTTGGCTGTCAACACTGGCAGGGCACCTACAATCATGGCCCTTAAGGGTGTCAAAAATCAATTTCCAGACTTTGTAAACAAACATCCAGCTCTTGGTGCATGAATGGTTTCTTCAGAAGAGCCATTGCAAATCGTTGTAAAGCCTTTTTTATGGTGAAGGAGGGGCAACAAAAGAGAAGGGGCAGCATAGGACGTGAACATGTCCCAACACCGTGCCCTACCCTGCATAGAATGCAATGTACAGGTAACAAAATCACAAGGGCCTTGGTGAGATGTGCATTAGAATTGTATGCCTCAACATAGGGGGTATATGTCATCTCTGCCACCTACTGCATGAAGACCAGCAGCTTATCACCTGTCCAGTTTGAAGGTGTTGACCAAAGTACGTTTATAGCACAGACTCTGAAATGGGGGGGCCTCTGGGACATCTCTGTAATGCCTGAGTCTGTGGGACAGGAGAGCAGGGAAACTGGTCACATTTGTCACCTCAGCAAAGTGGTAGCAAGATGTGGCCATTCAGTCTCACGAGGTCACTGGCTTACTTATGGTCCAGGCTACGTAACTAATGCCATCAATGTTGTGTTTCATTCTCAAATAGAAAAGCACCTCCAAAGGACTTTTACACCCAGAATATACATTGTGCGTGACAACACATGAGGTTTCGGTCAATGTGAAGGATGCTGGAAATTATGATGTGTTCCTTCCAAATTTCTCTTGATCTCATCTTCAAAACAAAATCATTTCAATGGATGGCTTGTGGTTGACCTAAGTTTAGCTCCTCTGCCATGGCTCTGACCTCCAGATGAGTGCTCCAAATGTTACCTGAGGTGTGCCAGTGACAAATTGTGTGTGCCTCTACAACAGGATTGGTCATTTACAGATTCTTTGGGATTTTAAAGGGGCCACTTTTGCTGCCTACACTAACCTGTAGAGGCTCTGCAGTATCTTTAGTTTGTGAATATGGGGATATTTGAAACCTACCGCATGCAGTATAAATTCATCATGCCAAAAAAAGGCCTGAGCTGCTTCATTTGAAGTGCTCGGTAGAACGCAGTTTACCTTGTTGTAGAAGGTGTTGAGCTTCTTGTGTTGTTGGAGCTGCACTCGTCCAACCAAGTGGAGAGCATTTCATCACACTCCTGACTGGTGTCACAGAATTCCCTACACCCATTAGCAATAATGCCGGTAGTTGCAAACGTGTTACAAGAAATTAACAGCGAGTTGTCAACCCCCTGATCTTTCCTTCTAGTAGTTGACCCAGGCTGCTTGGCTAAGCACTTTTATTTTTATTTATTTATTTTTTTGCAACAATTTTTATACCATTGGATGGGCAGGATATTCCATTGACAAGGTCATTTTTTAAAAAATTCATTTATGGGATGTGGGCTTCGCTGGCTGGGCCAGCATTTATTGCCCATCCCTGAAGGAGGAGGAGGAGGTGGTGGTGGTGGTGAGCTACCTTCTTGAACCACTGCAGTCCATGTGGTGAAGGTGTACCCATAGTGCTGTTAGGAAGGGAGTTCCAGGATTTTGACCCAGCTATGGTGAAGGAATAGCAATATATTTCCAAGCCAGGATAGTGAGTGGTTTGGAAGGGAACTTCTACGTGGTGGTTTTCTCATGTATCTGCTGCCCTTGTCCTTCAAGATGGTAGTAGTCGTGGGTTTGGAAGGTGCTGTCGAAGGAGCCTTGGCGAATTCCTGCAATGCATCTTGTAGATGGTACACGTTGCTACTGTGTGTTGATGGTTGAGGGAATGAATGTTTGTGGACAAGTGTAGCTTAAGCTCGATAGGACAACGTGCTCCTTCAGAGATCCAGCACTGATCTGATGGGTAGAATGTCCTCCAGTGCTGTAACCAATGATATTAGATACTCTGTCCATATCCTAGGCTTTCCCTGTCTATCATCCCAGCTGTGTATGATCTGATGGTGTTCCCTTCACAAGCCCCTGTCGAGGTGCTATGTGTTTGCCTTATTTCAATATTAACTGTGTGCAGTCTCTTTGACCTTATACTGTGACTGAGTGCTTGAGAAAGCAGTTCATACATCACCTTCCTCCCTCTTGAGACTTTGGCCTGCTCTGCAGAGCTCTTTCCATATCCAGAGTATTGATCTCAGTCAGACCTCCCACTCATACCATGCTAACTGGCACTAAGTCTCACTTTCTTATGCTGTGCTCAGCACTAAATTTCTTGGCGTTGTGGGTGTGTTTTCCATAGCCTGGCTCTTTCTTTTCCCAGGAAGCCTTCGTAAACGGCCTCAGCATACAATCTGGCAACGTGCTCTCTTTTCCCCAGCTGCTCTACAAAGGTGACAACTTTACACCCCTGGTGGCAGAAATGTTATTCTTGAATCTGCAGCCTTAGCTGAATGCAGCAATTTCTCAGTTGCAGGATCAACCTTGTGTACCTTTTTTTTTCCTGAGTGAGCTTGAGAATGAATGAAAATTTTTCAGAGCAAATGGATTTGCCATCCTCCTTCAAATTCCTCAGGAAGCGCACCCTTTTGTGAGCAGGGCTAGAAGGGGTGGAATGTACAGAAGAATGGGGAGAGAGCAGTCCCCTCGCGTGACTCAAGGGGTTCACACAGACTCGAGGGTCAAATGGCCTCCCTTTGCATTGTTACATTCCATGATGACTCCAAAGCAGGA